>NW_010180099.1:0-6313 GCF_000695765.1 Mesitornis unicolor | reverse complement strand
ACGGGCCCGCAGAAGGTCCTGCCCCTCTGCAGCATCCGCAGCTGCAACAGCGATGCTGGGGGGTCCCTGCAGTGGCAGCACCCTATAAGACCCCAATTTTGGGATGCCCTGAACCTAAGCAAACAGCAAAGCAATGGCATAGACCGGGGGGGTGCACGTGGGTTGTGATGGGGGGGCAGAGGGAACTCGGTGGCACCACAGTGGCCATCTCCCGTCCTTGGCTGCAGGTCCAACCTGATGGGCACCAAGTTCACGGTGTTCGACAACGGCGCCAACCCCGACCGGGCCAACGCCGACTGGTCCAACGTGCGGCAGGAGCTCTCGGCTGTGGTCTACGTAAGCTCAGGGACCTCCCCAGGACCCTCCTGAGACCCCCTCCAGGACCCCTAAGTGGGTCCCAACCTGCACCCCTTCACTGGGTACCACTCCAGGGGGATGCAGTGATGCAGGATGGGCTGGAACCGTCCCTGAGCTCTGGTCACTGGTTTTAGGGATGGGATTTCTGTTGCAGGAAACCAACGTTTTGGGGTTCAAAGGCCCCCGGAAGATGACGGTCATCATCCCGGGGATGAACTCTGACAATGAGAGGGTGCCCATCCGGCCCCGAAACGTGAGTTTTGACTGGGAAGAACATCCTTGGGGCTGCATTTGCTGGGGTTCACTGGGATTTTCTCTGGTTTGGGATAACGGAAAGGTTTTCAGGTGGCCCCATAATTCAAGGCACCTCCCTGGCAGATGGGAAATGTGGTATTTTTGTAGGGATTTTGGTATTTTTTGTATTTTTTTTTCTCCATATTGGATCCTATTTCTCAGCCGAATCCTGCTCCAGAGCATCCCCCCGCGCACACCATGGGGGGAGGCAGAGCTCTGAGGGGGATGTCACCCCAATTCTGCTCTCCCCATCCCCAGGATAACGACGGCCTCCTGATGCGCTGGCAGAACAAGAACATGGACAACGTCATCGAGCTGCACAACAAGGCACCGGTGTGGAACGACGAGACCCAGTCCTACGTCCTCAACTTCCATGGCCGCGTCACCCACGCCTCCGTCAAAAACTTCCAGATCGTGCACGACAGCGACCGTGAGCCCGGGGAGGGGACGGGACGAGGGGTGACATTGGGGACCACCCCCTTTTTTTTGGCTGAGGTTGAGTTTTATCATACGTGGCTGATTCGGGGGGGTCCTGCCTGCCTTTGCCCAAGTCCTCACCCCAGGGACCGTCCCTCGGGGAGTGGCAGCGGCTCTGTCCCCACGCAGCGGCCGGACGCGGCCGTTTGTCACCTGTCCGGCGCAGTCAGAAACCCTCAGCCTCCGGGGTGTTGGGTTACGGGACCGAAAAAGCCCTCTCGGGGGCCCCTGGGTTATTTTTACCGATTTCCTGTCACCCGCCCGCCCGTAGCAGCAGTGCCATAGTGGGAGGGAGCGGGGGGTCCCTGTCCCGTGTGGGGCTGCAGGTCCTGGGAGAAAAACGGGGGAAAAAATGATGGGTTTTGGTAATGCACACAGAGGTTTGACACAGGCAGAGCTTGGTGGGGGGAGGACATAGCTGCTTTGGGGGTCAAAAAAGGGTGGGATGGGTCTGGTGGCCCAGTCCACGGTGACCGGAGCCGTCCCCTTCTCTCCAACAGCCGACTACATCGTGATGCAGTTTGGGCGCGTGGCGGACGACGCCTTCACCATGGACTACAACTACCCCCTCTGCGCCGTGCAGGCCTTCGCCATCGCCCTCTCCAGCTTCGACGGGAAGCTGGCCTGCGAGTAGCACCCATACTGGGAACACTGGGGCCACTGGGGCGGCCGTGACCACGTGCTGGTGCCCACTGGGTGCTCCTGCATCCCCATCCCGCTTCGTTTCCATCGTCTGCCCGGTGAACGCTCCCGGTTACGGCCACTCCTGGTGCCCATAGAGCCCTGTGGGACGCTTGGCCACCCGTGGCCACCATCTCTGGGCAAACTGGGACCCCGTGGCTGCACTGGGGCAGCTGGTGGAGTCAGGCTTGGGGTATATTTAGCAGATGAGGCTGCCTGCAAGCCCCAGCTCATCCCTTTGAGACATTTCTTGGACTCAGATCCTGGAAACTCATCCCCCTTCTTCTTTTCTTTCATTTTTTTTAGATTCTGGTTTGTATTTTGTAGCACGATCTCTCGATGAGAGGGGGTTGGTGGTCTCGGTTTGTGTTTCCTCATCTCCCTATGAGCGTGCACAGAGGGACCCCCTGCCCAGCCCGATGCCCACTGAGCCCCAAAGCCCCGTTTTGCCCTGGCACAAGCACCCATGTGGTGCCTGTGGTGTCTTTGTATGACCTTGGGTCTCTTCCTAACCCCATTTTGGGGGATTTGGGTCCCAGAGGAGCAGCCCAGAGCCCCGGCAGCACACAGGCACGTGCCGAGGGAAGCCGGTGCCAGCGGAGGAGGGACGGTGGCCACCGGGGCACGTGGACAAACTGGGTCAATGCCACCAGGAGGGACCTGGAAGGAGAAACTCCAGGTGCACCAGGAAGTGCTGGGGGTGACTCACGAGGTGTGGCGTGGCCCTGAGTCACGCTCAGCGCCCGGATGGGCCCTGCTGAGCCCCTGTGCCCCCACTGAGCCCCCTGTGTCCCTCCAGACCCCACCGGGCTGGTGGTCCCTTGGGGTCCTGCACACCCCTGGTGTCCCTGATGCTGGGACCACCCCCCCTGGTTTGTGACAGAGGTGGTGGATGGGAGGTGCCACCCTGTGCCACAGACCCTGGTGATACTGGGGGCTGTGGGGTGTCACTGGGAAGGGGAGATGCTGCAGAGGGGCAGCTTGGGGAGGGCTGTGCCCCAATTTCCAGCGCAAAGCCACCGTTGCAGGGCGATGACTTGGCACAGTCCCACATCGGATAAATTCGGTGACGAGAAACACCGGGATGCACTGAGGTGCCCCAAAATGTCATCCTTGACTCCCCCCATCGTGCTCCTCTTGCCTGCTCTGCTCATGCACTGACCCCAGGGAGGGGCTGCTACAATTTGGGGTCCCCTTCCCAGCACCCATAGAGGTGTTTCCCCATCCTGGGGATGATCCGAGCCCCCCAATTTGACCCCACGAGAGGCAGCTGGAGCAGAAAGGCCGAGGGATGAGGCAGATGTGGTTGCACAAGAGGACGCTCGTCCTCGCGGTGTCACAACGCCGTGGCCCGAGCGTGTCACCGCGCAGGGCTGGGGACAGATGACAGTGACAGAGGACCACAGGCCACACCGCTGGTGAACATCTGCCCCGGTGGCTTCACAGCTGGAGCTGAGCTTTTCCCACCAGCTGCACCAATCTGGGCTCCGTGACTCATCGCTGGATGCTCGTGGAGGTGGACAGCTCGGGCACGTGGGGACAACGCGGCGAGATCAGAGACCTTCTGGTGAGCCGCTGTGGTTCGGGGCCAGCGTCCCCTGGCTGGGGATGGCCAGCAAATGTGGGGAAAACGGGAGCTTTCTGCCCAAACCCAGCCCCGAACCCAACATCTGCTTGGAATTGGGAAACGCTCGGGTGAGCCAACGCTTGGCCCCATTTCCCACGGTGGAAGCTGAAAAGCTGAAGTGGGGTGAGAGAAGAGGGGTTTGGGGTCCCCAGGGATGAGTTGCTGTCATCCAAGCTGTTCCTTGAGGAGTTCCTACCTCCCTGCACCCAAACCATCTCAATTTTACCCATTATTGCTTGCAAACCCCCCAAATTCCCAGCCCAGAGCCCAAGTGGAGCCAAAATCTGGGTGCACACAATGCCACGGGTGCCCAAAATGCCACGGACATCCAACACGATGCCACCCCATCCTGAAACACCGCTACCGCATCGGCTGCCTGCCCCAAATCGCTTCCACAACCCCTCTAACCCAAACTGACTGCAGAAAAGCAGCAAATGAAAAGAGCTCCCCGGGCTCTTTGTTCGTGGCCGTTAACACCCGAGGAGCCGAGGGTTGCAATCCGTATCTGCTTCGGCCGACGGAAAGTGTGACGGATGCACCCGCAGCCCTGGGGACGCTGGGGCGCGCGTGGGTGTCGAAGGAATGCTGGCTGCGAGAAAATGATTAAAAACATCGAAAAGAAGGAGCCTTATCAGCGGCGTCTGAGCCCGAAGTGTGCGTCTTCCCTGGGGAATGGGTTTTCTTGGTCCCCAGGGATGAGGTTTTTCTCCATAGCGCAGGATTTTGAGGCTTCTGAAGCTGCGTTTTTGGGGCTGGGGGTGCGGGGATGGATTTAACCCCACTGAGGGGGGCACTGGAGGTGAGCGTTGGCAGCTCCTGCAGAGACCCTCATGGGAGATGTGTTTTGATTTAAAAGGATGGTTATGAGGCAAAGGGGAGGCAAAAAATAAGGTCCTGCCTCCGCGCCAAGCGCCGCATCCCGGCCAGGACCCATGTCCCCATGGAGAGCATCGCCTCGGCGCTTCGATGTGGTGACACTTGAATTAATTCATTACCGAAGTGACCCTGACGGGGTGGCTTCCTCTCCCCTTCCCCTCCTATTTTGGTGACAGTTTTTATGGATAAAGGCAGATTCGTGGCTGGCAAATGGGGCCTTGGCATGGCAAGCGACGGGCAGTAAAGGGCAAGCCAATATTTTTTCAACCGCTTTTTTGAAAAGCAATCGTTTTTTAATTAGTGACTCCACTCTGGAGAAGTGTTGGAGTTTTACAATGTTGTAGCTGTTCTTGGTGTCTTGCCTAGACTTGGATGTTCTGGCCATAAGAAAATATTATTTATGGCCTTGCTGCCTGCAGCTCTTTTATATTATAATTTGGGAAAGGAAGTCGCTGTTCCCACCAGCGGACAAAGAATAGCAAAAATGAGGATTACAGACTTCTGAAGGAGGCGAAAAAACCCAATTTAAGAAGCAGGACTGAAACAAATCACCCATCCGGGCTGGGATCACCGCGCTCCAGCCCCAGCTCAGCCCGGCATCGCCAGCGCTCGGCTCGGATGCTGTAACAGAGCCGAATGTGGCGTTGACCCCCTCGGTCCTCCCCTGCTCGGTGTTACATGTGCTCCTAAACATTTGCAGATCGGGTTTTTATTCATGGGCTAATGCACGCTTGTTTGCTCATGCCTTACTCAGCCTAAACTCCTATTGAACTCAATTAAGGCTGTCATCTCCAGGAGCTCTCAATGTCATTTTTGCCCAAGTAAGGGATGAGTAACGAGGGCTCCAAGCGGCCCTTGGAGAATAGGGGCCATTTTGTTGCAGTTCTGGGGCCAGATTTCTTACAAGTTAGCACCAGGCCAAGGGTGGAAGAATGCGATAGGGCTTTATTAATCACACACCAGCGTTGAATGCGTTGGCTGCGTTGGAGACTGTCGCTTGACGGGCTGCGGCGTTGGCTGCCGTGTCCCGAAATGCTTGAATACAGCCGAGCTCGGCACGAAAATTAGAAAAATATGTTTCTAGAAGGGTTGCAGAGAGCATCTCTTCCCCAAGCCGGGATGATCCCGCTCCTCCATTTACCTCTGGGGATTTTGAGTAACAATCCATCACCCAAAAAGCCATGGCTGGGACTTTTGCTGCGTGTTGCCCGTATCAGGGCCATGGTGGCCACCGGTTGGACTGGGTCATGGCCAGGGACTCACATGGGATCTGGTGGCTGTGGCTCAGCGTGCTACCACCCATTGGTGCACACCAAGGAGTGACCATGGCCTGGCTGCCACTGGGATCCTCAGGGAGCCGCGACCCCATGGGTTGAGGTCCGTGGGTATCACAGGGTGGAGGTCTGGGATGGGGAATTGGCAGGAGGATGAGGAGGGGGATGAGGAGGGGGATGAGGGTGCTTGGAGGGAGATGAGGATTGAGGTGAGGGTGCTTGGAGGAGGATGAGGGTGTTAGGAGGAGGATGAAGGTGTTTGGAGGAGGATGAGGGTGTTAGGAGGGGGATGAGGATTGAGGTGAGGGTCTTAGGAGGTGGATGAAGGTGTTTGGAGAAGATGAGGGTGTGAGGATGCGGATGAGGAGAGGGATGAAGGTGTTTGGATGGGGATGAGGAGGGGGATGAAGTTGTGTGGCAGGGCATGAGGGTGTGCAGAGGGCATTGAAGGTGCGTGGAAGGGGTTGAAGGTAAGCGCAGAGATGAAGGTGAGTGCAGGGGGGTGAGGATCTGTGGAGGAGGATGAAGGTGAGAGCACGGGGGACCCTGGCTGGGCACAGGACGGGGCAGCAGCATCTTCATGCCCCGGGACTGCGGGCCGAAGGAGGAGGAAGACGAGGAGAAGGAGGGAGAGGAAGGCTCCCAGAGGGCGCTCTCAGAGCCGGGGCCGGCCCGACCCGCACTCCAGAGTTGCCCTTTCCCAAAAAAAACCCTCTAAAAACCCCGG
>NW_010180098.1:1033-1241 GCF_000695765.1 Mesitornis unicolor | reverse complement strand
GCCACTCTTCCCCAAGCCTGTAGCGTTGCATTGGGTTATTGTGAACCAAGTGCAGGACTCAGCACTTGACCTTGTTGAAGCTCATTTAATTGGCCTCAGCCTATGGATCCAGCCTAACCAGGTCCCTCTGTAAAGCCTGTCTGTCCTCAGGCAGATCAACACTCCCACCTAACTTGGTGTCATTTGCAAAGTTACTGAAGGTGCAGTC
>NW_010180098.1:0-969 GCF_000695765.1 Mesitornis unicolor | reverse complement strand
TCCTTTCAGGGCAGCTCTCTGTGCTCGGCCATCCAGCCAGTTTTGAACCTAGTAAGGAGTAAACCTGTCTGAGTCATGAACCACCAGCTTCTCTAGGAGAATGCTGTGGGAGACTGTCAAAGGTTTTATCAAAGTCCAGGTAGACAACATCTACAGCCTTTCTTTCATCCACTAGGTGGGTCACCTGATCATAGAAGGAGATCAGGTTGGTCAAGCAGGACCTGCTATTCATGAACCCATGCTGGCTGGGCCTGATCCCCTACTTGCATCTAGTCTCTACTTGCAAGATACAGACCAGGAGCTACAAAGCAGACAAAGCCACTGGAAATGTTGTGCCAGACTTGTTCTGTCCCACTTATGAGCCCAATGCCAGCACTTCCAAGCATGCGGAAGAATCCCATACATCCAGTCATAGCAACAGCCCCTCATATACACAAGGTTTAACTATAAATTCCGCTAGTTAAAAAAAAATAAGTAAAAAAAATCAACTGAGACACAAAATCAAAGGTTCAGAGTATTATTTTAACGCAAGCGTTAAATTCCTTTGTGAAAATTTCCGAGTTCTTGACTGCTGAAGAGAGGAAGGAAGCCTACTTCCTAAGCTTACTATCACAGCTGCACAATATACCATCCTACCCTGCAACAGCAGGGCGGGGCCTTTTTCAGACAAACTCTTCAGGTTCGGGTCACTCCACATCTATGCAAACATGCATGTACATGCTAATTCTACTCCTCTACTATTATCGTGGGGTTGCTAGAAAATACGTGGGTTTTTTTTTGTCTGCCAACAGCTTTTCTAAACTTGCTAATCTCAATACCATGCCTACTGCCCTCAACATGAATAAAGAGGGCCAGTCTTGTCATGTCAGCTGCCTCTGCTTGACAAAAAAACCCAAACATACACACAACAAGTACAGCATGCAACAAGTCTACATCAGCTTTTATGGACAGTTTTCTTCCCCACCACAA
>NW_010180097.1:0-1037 GCF_000695765.1 Mesitornis unicolor | reverse complement strand
CAGGCACCCTGGCATGGCAGGGGCTGGCCACCAGGCGCTCCCTTAGGCCAAAAGGGTGTCCAGGGGCTCCCCAAGTTGAAGGGCTCCTCCAGGGCCCCCCCCAAATCATCCTTGGGGACCTCTAGGAGCTGGCTCTGGCCAAGGGGGTCCATGGTTGCCTGGGGGCCCAGAAGGGCTCCAGGGGCTCCCTTGGGTCAAGAGGAACTTCATGGGCTCCCTTGGGCCAAGGACCTCCAGGGTCTCCCTAGATCCTTGGAGAGCTCCAGGGTCTCCCTTGGTCCAAGAGCATCTCCATGATTGTCTCTCTCAATCCAAAAGGGTCTCCATGCTTTCCTATGATCCAGGGGGGGCTCCAGGACCTCCCTTGGTCCAAAGAGGTCCAAGATCTCCCTCAATCCAAGAGAGGCTCCATGGTCTCTCTAGATCCTTGCAGAGCTCCAGGGTTCACCTTGGTCCAAGGGGGTAACCATGAGTCTCCCTTGGTTTGAGAAGGACTCCATGGTCTCTCTTGATCCTTGGAGAGCTCCAGGGGCTCCCTTGGTCCAAGAGGGTCTCCATAGTCACCTCTCTCAATCCAAGAGGGTCTCCATGGCCTCCCTTGGCCCTGGGGAGCTCCATGGACCTGTTCCCAGGGGCTCCAGCCCCTTGTGCTCCCGGGGGGCCATGGCACGCCCAGCTCATGCGGGGAGGGGGCGAGGGAAGGCGACGCGGTTACCTGGCCAGATGATGGCTTCCAGCAAGGTGACCCTTCTAGCCAGGACCTCCAGCCGGGCCTGCTGCCGCAGGAGGGTTTGGAAGCTACTGGCCTGGGGGAGAGTGAGAGAGCAGAGCAGAGCGCGCGTTCACCCCGCGGCGGGGACGGCAGAGGTGGCACAGGTGACGCAGCACGGCATGGGTGACGTGGCATGGGTGGCATAGCATGGCATAGCATGGGTGCAGCCCCGGCGGGCGAGGGGTGCCAGTGCAACGGGCGGGGGGTGCCAGGTCTCATGGGAAGGTGCTCCCCCTCCCCGGTTGTTCCCGTGGCTCCAGGGGGC
>NW_010180096.1:0-6397 GCF_000695765.1 Mesitornis unicolor | reverse complement strand
GAGGCGGGTGGGACGCGCGGGGTACCCGGTTACGCAAAAGCTGCCCTTTTGCAGCCAAAGGGAGGGCTCTGCCAGCGTGTCCTTGTCACCTCCGTGTCCCCGTGCTGAGAAATGCCCCTTTTCAACTTGGTGAAACGAAGGGAGGGACTGTAAGCCCCTTGGAGACCTCCAGATGCAGAGCCCCGGGGTGTTAACCAATGCTCTCACCAATGCCCACTCCGGAGAGCTGAGCAGCGGGAAGCGGTGGTGTTTTAATCCCTGCTTTCCCTCCCGAGCTGCCCCGCTCCTCCGTAACTCGCCTGAACTTCAGGCTGGAAACTTCTTGGGGCAGGGCTGGCGTCTCTGCCTGCCTTTGCTTTTTCACGGAGCTGGAAACTCTCTGAAATGAGGGTGAAACGGGCAGCGAGCAGGCAAAGGGCTGTCGTGGTGTGTGGGCGAGGGCGTCTGTAACTCGTGTGCGGGCTCGGCAGCCCCGGGGGCAGCAATTGGGAAGGCTCTCGCCTCCTGACGTGGCTTCTCCTCCCTGCTCGGAGGGGACGTGGCTGCAGCCTCCGGCTCCCTCTGGAAACGGGAAGGTTTTGCCATGTGGATGTCCCGGTGCTGGGTCAAAACGGTGCCGGTGGCTGTGTCTGCGGGATGCCCAAGCCTGCCAGCCCTTCTTTTTGGGAAGCATAAAGCCCCCTTCATCACAACCCCTTGGTTGCCAAGTTATTGCTGGCTCTGTGGCTCTCCCAGGAAAAAGGAAACGTCGCTTGGTTCAGTCAAAACTTTATTTTTGCAGTGATCTACGTGGAAACCAAGTAGTTGCCATCCAAACTGGGAGCTGGAAGCTGCTGTGGGCAGTGGGGCAGCCACTGCTGGGGGTGGCACTGCTCCCCCTCACCCGGGCTGCTGATGCTTCCCCATTAAAATGTGTGCCAGCTGGGGGACACTGCAGCTCAAACTGGGGTCCGGGTGAGGTGTCCTGCCCTGGGATGTGGTGAGGGGGCATGCAGGGCAGTGGGGACCCCTACGAGAGCTGAGCTGGCCATGGCTCCAGGCCCTGGCAGGGGCTCTGGGTGCCGGCCGCTGAAGCCAGGAGCCACTGCTGTGAGGACGGGCTCGGAGCAGCCCCCACAGGGGCCTCTGACAGCTGATAACCGGAGCCCTCCGAGGGACTTGGCAGGCGGCTGAGCGAGGAAATGCCTGTGTCAGCCCCAGAGCTGGCGGTGACACCGGGCTGGGCTCAACATCCCCCCCAGGAGCCAGGATCATCTCATGGAGGCTCCTCGGGACAGGGCATCCTGTGGCATGGGGCTCATCAGGGGCTGCTGATCCCCGGCTCTGCCCAGGCTGGGGCTTGGCAGTCTGCTCTCCCCGTGGGTTCAAAAGTTAACATGCAAGTTGATCTCCTCAAGCCGCCCGGAGGTTTCAATAGCATCCTTTTAGGCTGGAGAATGGGGAGCAGCAGGTAAATAGGGCTACTGTGCGGAGAGGAGCAAACAGCCAAATCGGTTCCCTTCTCCCTGGCTCTTTTGCCTCTCCAAAAACACTCAGCTGTCTCATCTGTTTAGATCATAAAGTCCTTGGAGCAGGGATGGTTGCTCAGCACACACGAGTAATAATGCAAATAAAGACACGCTTTCCTGCCAAAACTGATGGGGAGAAGGCCAGGGTACGTGTTCACTCTGCGAGGAAATCCGCGACCTTTCGGAGCGGTTGTGGGGCAATCGTCTTCGTCTGCTGTAAAGCCTCGTGGTATTTTGGCTGCTGTGGTTGCTGTGAGTGTGCCATGGGCATGGGAGGAAATGGGGCAGCAGGCAGTGCTGGCATGGACAGAAGGGCTCAGCGTTGCTGGGGCTGGATGGTACCCAAGCATCCCTCTCCCCCCTGCTCCTCCGTGTGCTCCAACAGCCCCAACCGCCCCGTTTCTTTTCTGTTTCAAGGTGGCCGAGAGAATAAAATGCCCATCTTGATCTCCAAGATATTTAAGGGGCTGGCGGCGGATCAGACCGAAGCACTGTACGTGGGGGACGCCATCCTCTCCGTCAATGGGACTGACCTGTCCGAGGCGACGCACGACGAGGCCGTGCAGGCCTTGAAGAAGACAGGCAAGGAGGTGGTCTTGGAAGGTAGGAGAGCACGGAAGATGAGGGTCCTGCTTTTGGGGGGCTGATCCCCATTTTTCCCTGCAACATAGGGAAAAAACCCTTCTCCTGCCTTCGCTGACCGAGGGGTCTTGGCATTGGAGACCCTTCCCGATGCAGTTGTAGGGCTGCAGATCCCCAAGGGAGGTTTGAATTTGGGGGCAGCGCTCTGGGCTCTGCGTGGGCAAAGCAAAGCTCTTCCACTGCCAGCTCCTGCTTCTTCCTGCGCCTTCCCCGGGTTGTCTCGGCTCCAGATCTTTGTTTTTAGCTTCGCTCAGCCCTTTCTGCTGTGGGTTCCTCCTCGCCGGGGAGCCGCGGGACCACGGTTCAGCCGAGGAATGTGCTGCTCTGCGCACTGCTGGGAGCAGATAGGGCTGGTGGTGGGGCTGAGGTTGGGTGTTTTTTTCGACCAAAACACAAGAGCCTCTTTCTCTGGGAGCCTGTGAAATTCCTCCCCGTAGCCGCTGCTCTCGGACCACCCTCTTTCTCTGTTGTTTTCTTTTCATCCTTTCCTTTGGCGTGGGTTTCCTTTCTGCGAGAGGTCCTGGGGGAGGTGGGGATGAGCTGCCCTTTCTGGAGAGGACCACATCTCTCCCTGGACCACCTCCTCCTCCTCCTCTTTGCTGCAGCTCCCTGAGCTCAGGTCTGACCCACTGGGCTGCTTAATTAATTAAAATTATTGGTGAAAAGCGACACGAGGGCCTTCACATCAAGCAGGCGCTCTCTGGTCCCCGTGTGCTGCCAGGGGCAGCTCTGACTTCCCTGTAAGCACCAACACTGAGTAATTTGGTGCAGCCGATGTCCATGTGCTGCCTTGCTCCTCCCAGCTGTGCTCATTCCTGATTTGGGGTGTTTTTAGGGTAGTTTGCCAGCGGTGTCACAGCGGGTGACAAAACTGGGGGAGCTCGCAGCTCCTCGCGGGGCGGTGAGCTGGGGTGAGGCTGAAATGGCAGAGCTGGAAGGTGGTGCATTTTAATGTGAGTATCAGCAGCGGCCCCACGTGCCAGATCTCACCCCAGGGCTGCTCCCCTTGGCTTCTGGCTCCTGGGTGTCATTGCTGGCCGGGCGTGAGGACACACAGATACCTCTCGCTGTGTCCTGCCAAGACTTTTTTTGGGACGTGCCAAGCTACTCTCTTGATATTTGCAGGAGGAGTTTGGCTGTATTTATATTACATTGTTATTCTGGGGAGAGTGGCTCTCCCTTGCCTTATTTTCCCTAGTGTTTTTTGTGGGTTTTTTTTTTTTTGCATTGCTTGGTATCCAGAGACCCTCCATGGCAAGGGAAAGGCTGATAAATGTCCTTCCAGGATGCCAGGAGGGCTGGGGGTGCCTGGCTCCAGGGGGCTGCTTGCCCTCACCATGGGAAGCCCTGGCAGGCACGGAGGGTGAGGATGTGCATGGTGTGTAAATGTGAAACACCCACAAAATGTAGGTGATCCTGGGGTAAATAACACACAACACAGCGTGTAAGGGAGCTTCAGGTGGAGCTGGGGCAGGGTCCTGGGGCAGAAGGGACAGTGGTGACACCTCCACCCTGCAGCATCCCATGGTGGACAGGGAACGGTCCCTGGGTGTGCTGCTGGATGGGGTGGTTGTGGCAGCCCCTGCGTTCAGCGTTTTGGAAGCACCTCACAGCATTGGCTTGAAGTTTATAGGGCATTTTCAGAGTACCACTTGCAATGTGTGTTTGCTGACCCCCCCCCCCCTAAATTTTACGTGTTAATTTTGCATCGTTAGTCCTGAGACAGAGAGGGACCAGCTGGGGGTGGGCTTAGCATCTCCTCAGGGCCAGCTCTGCATCTCCAGGACCTCTTCTGGAAGCCGTCCTGAGGTATGGTTGGACCTTTTGGACTCACAGCACTGTATGGATGCTGCAGGAAAGCTTCTGAGGTGGGGGGAATGATGTGTTACCCCAGTACTGGCTCACAAGGAGAGGGCAGCCAGCCTGGAAGCACCAGCATTGCAAGACATTAATGAAAAAAAAAGAATTAAAAATCCAAGAATTACAGTTAGCAGTTGCAGAGGAGATGCATAATGTGGTCTGAGTTGTTTGCTTTAATGAGGTGGAGGTAATTAATTAATCCAGGTGACTCTGCAGAAGTGTGAGTTGAGCTGCTATAAAGCCCGTGCAGCTTCGTTATTTGCAAGAAACAGGTAGGGTGCAGAGAGGGGACAGCTCAGTGACACCGTGTGTCCCCTGCCATGCTGTGTATCTCTGAAACACCGGAGCTCCCATGGGATGGGGACCTGGTCCTGGCTCTCCATGGTCCCCCTGTGCTGCGGGAACCCATGGGTGCTTCATCACCAGCCTTAAATCCTCCTAAATCCGCTGGTCGTTGCCTCATTCTCTGTGCCCATCCTGGGCCGGGCACTGCCTCTCTCCTCCTCTGCCCCATCGGGACGTGACCCCACCATTGCACAACAAATGCCGGTGACGTCCCCTGTGTGCCCGGGAGGCGCGGGGACGCTGCTTGGGTTTCAGCAGCTCAATGGCATCTTTCTGAACTCCCAATTAATTCCCAAGCACCGCGATAATGGCCGGTCCCCGCTGCCAAGATGAACAACATGGGGTAACATCCAGCCCTGGCTCAAATGCCTGCGGGGACACGGTGGCTATTTATACCGGGAGGCTCAGGGCACGAGGCCGGTGGCCCCACGCCGCCTCCTTGTCCCCGGGGCCACCGCGGGGTAACCGGACCCACGTGCCGCCGCCCTCTTCCCCGGGGCCACCGCGGGGGAGCCTGACCCACGTGCCGCAGCGGCGGCGCAGCCATTTATAGCCGTGTCCCGCTGGGGACGGGCAGAGCGGGGCACCCCACGGGGCGCTGCTTCCCCGCCCTGCCGGGATTTCGGGATTTGGAGGTTTTTGGGAGCTCGCTGGGATAGGAACGAAGGGGAAGATGGTGGTGGGTGGGTGCAGGATGGGGCTCTTTCCTGGTGGGAAAAGGGCTTTTTACTGACACAAAAGCTCCTGTCCCCCCTCTTGCCACCCACGCCACTGCCTTGGACCTGGAGTGAACCCAGCGGTGACGGCTGGGGACACAGCGTCTGTCCCATGGTGTTTTCCCCAAGGGCCTCCAAAGGGAAGCCCTTCCTTGGAGCTGGTCCCTCCACTGCCCCCATAGGGCAGGACCATCCCTGGCATCATCCCCTGCTCTGCTGAAGCTTTTTGCCAACCTAATTTTGAGGATGGAGCCGCGGGGCCCCATCAATTTGCAGTGACTTTCATGCCCCCCTTCCCTAAACCTCACGTCCCAGCGTGGCTCTGAGGGCTCTGGCTCTGGAGCCAGACTTGCTGGGGACTCTGAGCTGGTTTCTCGTCCCTGGTTTATAATGGGGCAGGGCTATGTGAGCTGTGAGCACGCAGATTGTGGCTTTTCCTGGGGCTGAGCCATGGTATTTGAGCGCTGTTGTTCCCAGTTGGCTGTGAGGCCGGCTGTACCAGCACAGTTTGGACTGTGTAATTTTGGCCTGGGATTCCTGCCCGTTCTCCACCCTCAGCCTCTACGTGCTGCCCCAGGGACCCGATCAGGCTTGGATCTGGGAGCTGATCCACGTTATAGAAGGGAAAAAAAGAGAGAAAAATCTTTTATCCTCCTGAAGGGCTCTCTGAGCTGGGATCATGGGGCACGGGGAAGATCCTACACGTCCTGTCACCCTCTGGTACAACCTCCCCCACCAGTGCCATCCCCTCCCTGCACCCACAGGGCAGAGGACCCGCAGCACCCATGGGTGGCATCTCTGGGGTGGTGATAGAGGTGGCACTGGCTCTGATGCAGGGAGGGTGCAAGGGATTTCGGGAGGGTGGATGGGTGCTGCTGGGCAGGATGAGGGCACCCTGGGCTGTGCCATGCCCTCAGCCGGGTGCTGTCTCTCTTGCAGTGAAGTACATGAAGGACATCTCGCCCTACTTTAAAAACTCCTCGGCGGGGGCGACGGTGAGCTGGGACCCCAATCCCACCACCCTGCAGAAGCGATCGTCCCCTCTCCTGCCCCCTCGGGAGCTCCGGGAGAGCAGGACCGTGCCTCTTAGATGTTCTTCGGGGCCCGCAATGGCCTCCCCGCCAACCCGGAGCACAGGTCAGGGCACGGTGCCGGGGGGTGACGATGCCACCACAGCGTCGTGGGTCACCGAGGGCCGGTGAGGACCCAGCGGGGCCGTGTCCCTGCAGGTACCTGGAGGTGTGCTCGGCGGATGGGCGCGTTGCCCTCTTCCTACGGGCGAAGGACGAGGCCACGGCGCAGTCGTGGCTCAGCGCCATCCAGGCC
>NW_010180095.1:0-215 GCF_000695765.1 Mesitornis unicolor | reverse complement strand
GTCCCCCCTCCCCCCCTCCCTCTCTCCCTTCCTCCCTTCTTCTTCCCTTCTTCCCTCCCTCCCTTCCTTCCTTCCTTCCTCCCTTCCTCCCTTTCTTTCTTTCTTCCTCCCTCCCTCCGTCCCTCTCTCCCCCCCTTCCTCCTTCCCTTCCTCCCTTCCTCTCTTCCACCCTTCCTCTTCTTCCCTTCCCTCCCTCCCTTCCTCCCTCCCTTCCA
>NW_010180094.1:0-18854 GCF_000695765.1 Mesitornis unicolor | reverse complement strand
ATATTTATATATGTTTTAATTCCAGGAAGGGATTTCTGAATGGAGGAAGGTAGGTAATAAGTGGTCTTGGTGTGAAAATGAATGAACCTGCCCTGTGGAGAAACTAGGTATCTTCACTGGCAAGTTGGTGTCTAGGGTAGTTTTGACAGTAATTCTTTGGGTTGGATTCAGAATTCAGACAGAAACTTCTCATTTCTGCAAGGAAATCCACAATATCTTCCCACTTTTGAAAAAACTGAGCATAAGCTGGTGTTTGTGTCACAGGGGAGCTTGAGACAGGGAGGGAGCTTGGCGGTGCTGTGAATTTTGGGAGAGGGAGGTGCCCCAGGTAGCCTGGCAGGTCCCAGCTGGTCATTTCCAGAGTGATTTCCCAGCGGCAGCCAGATGCTGGTTGAGGTTAGCTGCTGCAAGAGAGGACGCTGAGCAGACAGGTGTGCAAGGACAGTCTTCTGCGTCTGCTTGTGACACACGTTTGAATGTGGTGGTGGCCATTGCTGGGAACAGTTGGAGCATCCTCTAAGAGACTCTTAGTAAAGTGCAATGAACATGATTGCGTGTTAAAAGTAATCATCTGCAAACAGAGAAGGAGAGACTCAGGGAGGTTGAAGTCATAGGGAGGTGTCACAGCTTGAAGGTGTCACAGCCTGCCCGTGGTCCAAAGGCAGTGGAAAGGCTGAGTGTGTGTGCCGGGAGGCTCCCCACACCCTCCCTTCTAACTTCTCACCGCTCATTTCTCCACGTGGGTGGTAAACACTGATAGACTCAGCCAAGTTTGGCTGATTACACTTAGTCAAACCTGTCTGAAACTGGGCTCACCAGTAAACTCAGCCAAGTCTGGCTGATTAAACTGAACGAAGCCTGTCTGAAACCAGCAATTGTTGGGCTGTCTCCATCTTTTATAATATACTGCTCCAAACCCAGATTTGTATTGGTGTGGCTCCTCTGGCTTCAGAGAAGTGACGCAGGTCTATGTGAGGACTGTGTTTGGACAACAGGACACATTTGACCTTTCTCCTGCCATTACTAGTTGTTCCACTGAAGAGCTCATGTTCTTACTAAACCAGACATATCAGTGGTTTTAGCCTATATGCTTATCATGGTTATCTTGGTGTAAACTCGAATTATCTCTGATGATGTTACTGTTTGGTAAATACTCTTCCAAATTATGCTGGCACGTGTTTGTAGACTTCAAGGGGATTGAGCATGTGTGGTGGAAAAGGATTGCAGATGAGCGTAATTTGGAACTGTGGTGTTGTGTAACACAAGTGGCATTGCTGGCAGATGTCCTCAGTCCTTGTGGGTATGAACTTCTGAAAGCAACTTAGCAGAGGTGCTGCTTGCTCTCCACACGCTGAATCCCAGGAGCAGTGTTTTAATGGGGAGTCTGACCAGCCTCAAATTAAACTTCACGCAGAGTGTTGCAATAGAGATGCTATTCCATGATGCCTTGAGGCATCCGCTCACTGGGTGATCTTACAGCTATGCTTTCTGGCAGCATTCCCTTGGGTTTAACTTCAGACATTTTGACATATCTAATGTATTTTCCACTGTAACTTAAGCCTGTGCCAGTCTGGGCTGTACAGACGAATCTATAGGCAATCTGAGGAGTGGTGAACCTTGCTGGATATTTGCCAGTCCTGGGTAGGACACCCTGATATCTATAGAGACAGTGTACTGATCTGCCCCCAAGCTGGGTCCTAACAAATCTCTGCAGGCTGCATCATGATACAGTTCCATGAAATATTTGTCAATATTTATGTGAATTTCTCCCCTGGATGTGGGTCTAGGTTTTATCCAGCTAGAGCTGAGATACTTCCAGAAAGGGATGTTTTATCCCAGTTTTTCCCTAAACAACCCTCTTGCTAAAGCAGAAAAGATTGTGTTCATCGTGAGCTCTTGTTCCATTTTCCCTGACAATTGGCTTTTCTCTTTGGTGCTTAGGAGGCAGAGCCAACTTACTGAGGTAGAGAAAGGGGCTAAAAGCAGAGACTTTTCCTTTTGGCGTGCCTCAGCTAGAGATGGTCAGAACAAATGTAGCGTGCAGATCGTTTGCACTTCGCTTGTGCCGCCCAGGCTTTCTGTTTTTAGCTGTGGCAGAAGCTCTCTCTGCATGTTCAGAATGCCACCTCGACAGCTGCAGCGCTCTCGATGGCTACACAAGCCTCTCTGCCCCTCAAGTCTGCAGGTTTCAATGCCCATCAGCAAGGACATGTGAAAATTACACTGTGCTCTGCCAGAAATATTCTACCTGCCTTCTCTGTATGGCATAATGCCTTTTATCAGCATTTAGTGACTCGTATGGGTAGGATGAGGCACAGTATCTGATGTGAAACCTGTTTTTGGGGTGGACAGCAGACTTAAGTGCATAAGACAGAGCTAATTGTCAAAATAAATAACTCTTTTGAAAGGACAGTGGGAATGATTCTGATGCAAAGCAGCTGAATTGGGCCCCAGCAAAGTAATTTCCTCCCTTGTCAAACTCAAACCAGTTTCTTGGGAGCTGCTGTCTCTGTGTCAGGTCTGGATGCAAGCTGAGCATCCTTAAAAGGCGGCGGGCAACTGGTTGTGTTTCAACTCCCACAGGGCACTGGCTGTGAGGTCGCACCTCTGGCAGAGAGGAGTAGCCCCCTGGGCTTGGCTGATGTGTCCCAGTGCTCAGCCTTGCTGCTGGCTGGCCACCCTGTCACAGGGCAGCACCTTCCCTGCCAGGGCAGCCAGGACCTGCTTCCCCAGGGATTTGTTGCCTCCTGCCCCGCTAAGGGGTCCTGAAAGCGGGGTTGGCTCCACTGGAGGATAGGAGGAGAGGAGGGTGGCTGAGCACGGCTCCAGGGGAGGTGGTGGAGGAAGCTGGATCTCAACAATGTGAAGGATGGGGGGGGGTTGTGAGCCTCTGGCAGTGCCTTTGGTGGAGGAGCTGGATGAGAGCAGGCTGGGTTTCTGTCTGGGTTCAATATTTGGAGCTGGTTCTGTGTGTCGTAAAGAGCAGGTAAGATTTAGGACAAGAGCTTGGTGCTCTCCTCGGGACTGCTGGGTCTGTGACCTCCAGCAGCCATGCTCCTGGCTGAGGAGCTGTAAGTAGCTAAGCTAAAGCTAAAAGTAATTTCACCCTAAAACTAAGTGTCTGTCTCTGATTTTATCCTGCTTTTTGCTTCTGGGAGGGCATTGTGTCTAATTTCATGCGGCATTAAGGTCTGTGTCAGCAAGGATTTGCTTGTGATATTTCCTGTGTAAATAAACCTTGTCTAAACCCCCGTCTATCCCTAAACTGCCAAAGTAGACCCTCAGGCACCTAAGGGATTTTCATGTATGCCAGATACGAATTTATCAATCAATTTTCTTTTGTTACGCTGTCATTTGATTTGCCTGTGCCTGCCTGTCAACACCCAGAAAACGGCAGATGGCACCAGCACTCTTTAAACCACAGATAGGTTCAGCAGGACACCTCCCGACCAGGGGCTGACCAGGTGAAACGTCACTGAGCATTTAAGCTATAAATTTAAGGCCATAGCAGAGGTGTGGAGTTTTTTATTTGGTTGGTTTTAAAAAACTAATTTTTTAAACAATTCTTTTGTAGTTACGAGTCCCTAGCACCTACTTGCTGTCCACAAACCCACACTCGTGTCCTGGCTGAGTTGTCAGCATGCAGTGGCTGTTGCTCTCCCTTCCATCGCAGTGCATGTGCAAAGTGGGAAGGTTTTCTGTTTAATCTCAAATAGCCTGGCTAAAATTAATAGAACAAGCGTCCAAGTAAGGACAGGATCAGGCTCATTTCAGGGAGCTCTACAGCACGGAGGCCAGTAAGCATTGCCTGTATCTGCTGAGCGGGAAAGCAGCGTAGCTCATGGAGATCCTTCTCATGAGCAAGCTGCTGCTGCAGGAGTTTGGAAGAAAGCTGAGAAGTTTCAGTGCTTTGCTGGTGGCAGTTTCACGCTTTTGCC
Organism: Mesitornis unicolor; assembly: GCF_000695765.1. Taxonomy (NCBI): domain Eukaryota; kingdom Metazoa; phylum Chordata; class Aves; order Mesitornithiformes; family Mesitornithidae; genus Mesitornis; species Mesitornis unicolor. The sequence goes on along the minus strand of NW_010180094.1, from coordinate 14,916 downwards.
TTTGCAAGTTACCCAAACATGATGAACTGGTGCTAGAAATACCTAGCAAGCAACTTCATAGGCAGCTGGTGGCTGTAATTCCTCCTGTCTTTCTCCTTCCATCTTGGATGCCTTGCTGCAGTGGTCTGTAGCTAAACAAGAAAAACCTGATTTCTGCTTTGTCTGATGGGTGGGACAGGGCTCCTCCGCACCCAGGAGGGCACAGAGCAGCCACCCTCAGCGGGGTGGGCCAGGCAGCAGCTTGGTACAGTTGCAGGAAGTGCAAACCTGGCCAGGACCATGTGCGGGTGCGTGATGGCAATGGCCAGGAATTTTAGCCCCTATTTTAAGCTGGCCCAACAGACTGTCCTTTGGAATGCCTTGCTTTTGACTGTGGCTGCGGCCCCAACCTTTACATCTGGTGTTCAGCAAACTGCTTATTCCCTCCTGCTGTAAATGAGGTTGCTTCTTAATTATTTGTATGGCTTGGAGGTGGTAGGAGCACAGAAAAACTTGGCAGGCTGTCAGAAAGATGTAAGCTCTGATTACGTGAGCAAGTTATAACTGCCATGGCGTGCCTTTAGTTTTCTGGCAGCTCAAACCATATGGATGCCCATCCTGTATTTTAGGAGCATTCCTGTCCCTGCTTAGTCCCTCTGTGTAAGCGAGCATCAAACTCTGCAGCATGGAGTCTGTTAGTTTGCTCAGACATTGCTAATTCGCTTTATGTTGTCCATGTGTTGTAGAAAATAATAAACATACACAAAAAAACCACTTCTCTTTAAAATATGTCGACATTGTTTTTTAATTTCATGTATAAAATTAAAATGGTAAAAAAATTAGGCTCTCTCAGAGGTTTTTCACCTGGCTAAGATATGAGCTGTGGCTCAAAGATATCCTTTGTGGGAATGCCGCAAGCAAATACTACGGTTATTTTTGGAGAGCATATTTCCTGTCAATCATTTCTTTGATAAGGCTCTATTCTAACAGGATTTGATATCATGTGTTCCTGCACGTACTAATATGTATCCTATTAATAGTCAGTATCAAAACACAGTAAGATCTTGCTATTGAGAATTTCATTTAACTCTGTTGAAGGTAAGGGAAATATCTTTCATTGATTTAAACACACATTGTATTTAGCTCCAAGTCTCCAGGTGGGATGGGCTAATAGTAATCTGTGTACAAAAAAAATATAAAAACATGAGATCTGGGGTATTAATTTATGACTACATAAGTAAAGAATTAGGCAATTTTTATTTTGCATGGAGGGCTACGTGAACACAATTCTGTGTGTGGGTACAAAGGGTCTGGATCCTGCAACACTGGTGTAAATTACTGTGTTCGGTGGTGCTGTGCAGAATGGTCCTCAGTTCTCTTGTCAAGCAGGAGAGACACTGGCCTTGCGATCCATCATTGCCCAGCTGGTCAGCCTGGTCCTCCACTGACACCAGCTTGGGACAGAGAACAACTCCAAAAGCCGTGTTTTGTGCTCAGCAACTCACTGCCTGTTGCTGTGTGCTGAAATAGCCAGTTTTCTGTCTGCTGGGTGTCTGTTACTGCCTTGGCATCCCTGCTTGCTGCCATCGCTCAGTGTGTGGAGGAGAAGGAAAGGGAGAGGTTTGGGATCCCATCCCCCTGCTCCAGCCCACCTGGGTGGGAGAACATGGACCCTTCCCTCCCTGGCTTACACTGATAGGTGCTGTGCAGCAATGTGGTGTCCTCTGGGATGGGTTTGCACTGAGTGAAGTGATGTGATGTGAGGCAGAAATACCCAAGCACAGCTGGAACAGACTAGCACTGCTTGCTGTGCAAACCCAGCTGCGGGGGGACACTGAGCTGGTAGGACATTGATTTTGTTACTGATTTTGGTTCCTACCGTGACCCACTGCAGCTGGTTGTGTGTGCTTGCACAGTGCTTTCTGCCTGCCAGACATTTGAAAAAGATGTAACTTCTGAGTTTGTATTCCTTTTACACCAGTTTCTTTTCCAAGTCTATTTTTCCAGGTCCTGCTGCATACCTGCTACAGCAAGGGTTTGAATGTGCTGATTATCTTAGCATCCTATGTCTTGCTAAGTAGTCAGAGAGCTCTGGGATGGCTGTGGTGAGAATGGGCAAGTGTTTCAGTGCAATGTGGAGGCGTGTAGCTTGGTTTGGGTAATCATTTCCTTTGAATCGCTTCCTGAGGAAGGGTTCCTGAAAAAACGGTGCTGCTGCTTGTATAAAACCCTGCTTCAACAGCTAATGAAAACTTCAGTCCTTACAGTGACAGTGCATACCATTTCCATTAAAATTATTGCCAATGGCTCTGCAATCTGGGGATCTCAGCAGGGACATCAAGTGTTGCACTCCAAAACTTGGTGTCCCTGCCGAGAGTGCTGGTCTGCCCTATGCTAAGAAATCTTCAGTTCTTCGCCTATGAAGCATCAGCGCTGGCATTTCTCCACTGCAGAGCCTGAATGGGAAATTAAACATTCAGGAGGTACAGCAAGGGAAGGGAGTTGATAACAAAGTCAGGAGATGGAAGATAGAAGGGAAGGACAGAAGATACTGCATTCAGTAATTGGGGTGATGCCGAATCGGTCTTCTCTTGTCTCTTGGTTACAGGAGAGTGCAAAAGCTCTGAGCATAGCTCTTGTTTGCCATTTAACAAGCATATCTATATGTACATATGCTTTACCTTGGGCAAGCTTATGGATCTATTACAAAAAGCTTTTAAGTTGTCAGGTCAAATGTACCCAAGGTAGCAGTGAGCAGAGCTGCTTAGGCACGTGACCTGGCTTTGCAGCCGGTCATTGCCTCTCCCTGAGTTTTTGACAAAGAAATGGATACCATTTGAGCTTCTGCTCAGAGTCTTTCCATGTATCTCTCATTCTGACCTTGTGTTTCTGACCTTCCCCATGGCTTTGCTCCTGTGCTGTGTAAGCACCGAGATGCAGATGCTGTGGGCTGCTGCCTTGCGAGGAGGCAGTGCTTGCTCCTCCCGTGGGCTGCGGGCACTGTCCTGGATCTGGGATGGGCAGCTCTGCTCCGAGCACGTGGGAAGGAGAGTATTTGCAGCAGTGCATGGGAAAGGAGATTGATCTTCTGAGGGATTTGAATACCCAAGTCCATTAGAGTTTCCTGGGAAATGTCAGCTTAGATTCATGCTGGCATACTTCGGAAATCTTTTAAAATTAAGTACCAAAAATCAATGCATTGCAAAACTCCCAGCATGTAATTCTGAACCCATTAGGTCCTATTTGTGCTAATTTTGAAAACAATCTTTCTATTTTAAATATTACTTTGAATTTATTTTGAACTTGTATATCTGGCAGAAGGAGAACAATTAAATCAAAGGAAAGATTACATTGTGTTACTTTAATTGTGATGGATTTAATAATTTGCTGAAGGAAAATATCTACAAAGCATATCTAAGTGCAGAAGCAAAAATGAAAATTGGTCTCAGCTGTTCCACTCCCTATGCTAAATGTATATTTATGTAATGCATTCCTTCTCATATCTCGACAATGCTATGTGCGCACAGAGCATGAATTAACTCCACTGAGAACTGCAGTGAGGTTATCTCTGAGCCTGTGTAAGCATGAGGAATTGGCTTTTACTCTCAAGTCCCATATGTATTAATTTATACTTTTAGGATTTTAAAGCTGCATAAGGGAGAGGAGAAACATGTCTGGATGCATTGCACCAATGTATAGCGTAATTCAGAATGTAGAAACCTATCACATGGCTATTGCCAGTGCTTGCTTCCACCATCAGGGCCAAGGGCCAGAAACTGGAGGTTGGAATGCACAGGATTTATTGACAGCCCTAAATCGGGCTGTGGATTTCTCCTCAAGAGGGTAATTCTTAGGGAGCAGCTTTAGGTGCCTTTCCAGCTGCTCTGCACTGGGACGAAACTTCTTTCTGGAGTTAAATTCTGGGTTCAGAGCTTCCTCTGCAGGCAATTTGGGAAAAACAAACCTGGCATTGAGACTGGAAAGACTTCACTCGGTACTATGAGAGCAGCTCGTCCTGGAGGTATGGGAAGATGATTTGGGAGCCCCAGATTCTGAGTGGGACAAACCCATATAGTAACGTTATGTCCTGGTCCTACTGACCTGCTCTAGTCACTGTGCAGGACTGGATGAAAAGCAGTGCAATGAAAAGGCTAGGTTTGCAGATACAGCATGAGGAACAGTTTATATGGATCTGTGTGATGTATAGACAGTTTGTAATCCATGCTTCTCCTATCACCAACAGTTCATTGCAGTTGTTAACTGCAAGTTTGTACAAGTGTCCTGCACAAATGCACTCATTGTGAATGATGCCATTTCACTAGAAGAAAAGTCACTCTGTGGGTACACTGGGAATCCTCAGTCATCGGTGTGAGTGAATATCCCATGCTCTGTAATGAGAGCGCAGTGGGTGAAAGTGGGAGGTTTGTAACAACTCGTATGATAACTGTGCCCTTAATCCAAAGTCCTCTGCCTTCCCTGGGCATCAGTGCTGCATCTTGGGAAGCTGTAAGAGGTTGAAGGAATAGAATCTAAAATCTGCTGCAGAGTTTACTCTGAGTAAGCAAGACTAAGGTTGCTTTGGTGAGAATGAAATAAAAGCATCAGCTCCCCTTCTCCTCTTCCTTCAGCTGCTGGGAAATGAGGTACTCACAGTCTAAGTGTATTTCCTTGATTGTGGAAAATACCACCCTCCAATATGAGTTAGGGATGTTTCAGTTCCCCTGGGAGCCTGTCAAAGTCCTTGCTGCAGTGTGGGCAGTGGACCCACTGGCCAGTTGGCACTTTCCCATCTGTCTTCGGAGTCCAAAGTCACGTCTAACGGCGTGTCAGGACCAGTGTTTCAGTGGAGAGGTGCCAGCGAGGCGCTGTATGGCAGGGAGGATGAGCCAGGCTGTCCTCTGTGAAGGAGAAGCCATGGAGCATGCAGGATGCAGCCTCCCGGGGTGAGAGCCCAACCAATCTCTCCCCCTCTGCAATTTCCACTTGGCAGTACATCGCGTGGCTTGAGAGTCTCTCGCTCCCCAGTGTAGCTGCTTTGCACGCTGCTGTGTTTAGCTTCACACGAGCATTTCTCACCTACTCTGACAAATGTTAACCTGCTGTCATCCAAGGGATTTTGGACTGGTATTTGGGAACGTTGCAGAACCTCATGTTTGGGAGAAGAAAAATCCCCTGATGTTTTCAAGTTGTAAACAGCAAGGCTCATCCAGCCTGTTCTCTTGGGTATGGCTGGTGAAAAGGAGCCCAAGGGAATAAAAAAATCCATCTCCTGTTGGCAATGTATGTGAGGCTAGGGAGGCAGAGACATGTCAGTTATTTGTGGGATTAAATACATTTGCCCATCTAGTCTATTGCTGACTATAGTATTAAGTCACTGGTGAAACTTTTATGTCTTTCACCTGCGTAAAATTAGACAACGAGTGGTAAACAGGTGACTATTTTATTAACACTGCCCTTTTTGGTGGTTTAAACTAAATTTAGTCAGTGATGCATAGAACTGGTTCTCTGACCGTAATTTCTGTGATTTGGCTTTACCTGGAGGTGCATCGGGTGGCTGCTAAGCACTGCACTCCTGTTCCCAGCAGTAGAGTCAGCCGTGAGTTCTCAGTGCTTCAAGGGACTAGCAGGTATGGAAAGAAGCACGACAAACATACAGGCTGTCTGATGCCACCATGCTTATTGTTAGCTCCCTTCAGGGTGTATCATCTGTCTCTAAGCTATTCCAATTCCTATTTCAGCCCATAAGTTTCTGGCAGCTGTTCTGCTCTGTCATTAGCGCTTCTAACTCGAGCATGGGAGCGACAGAGCTAAATGCTGCTGGAGATGGTGAATGGCCTGTGTGAAGCTGAACAGTATTTTGTCCAGCAACTGATGTTTTGTCATGAAAGAATCATATGTACAAAGGTACAGCAACAGCTTTTGCTTCTAATTAAAGCTGCATATGGAACCTGTGGAGCTATTGGGACTATGGAAACAAAGCTACAGTATAGGTTTTTAAATCTGTGTGCTGTGGTAATAAAGCCATTAGTATTTGAGGCTAGTATTAGCTGTTAACTGTCCTTCTCTGATCCTTTCTTGGTTAATGAAAATAGCTGTTGGATAAAAACGCAAAGATTTTGAGCTGTGAAAATGTGTGTTTCCACTGCTAATCACTTGAAAAATCAATCTCCAGAACTTCATTTGTTAGGAGCAGCTGATTAGCTGCTCTCCATGCTTTTTCCCTTTTAATAAAACCCCTGAGTCGAACAACAGAAGGACTATAATTAAGGAGCACATTTTATCCTTTCCCTGTGACATTCTGGCAAATGCTAGCCAGCGGGTAGCCTCGCATAAGCAGGACAGAAATGCCTTTGCACCATGGTGTAAGCCCAGGCTTCACCTGTGCAGAGGGAAGCCGAGGGCTTTGCTTCTTTCTGCCCTGGCACTGACAAACGTGGAGTCTGGTTGCAGCTGTGGTGGATGCGGCCGTGCTCCCTGTCCCCTGCTCAGCCATCCTGGTGGGGATGCTCTTCCTTTGCCAGGGAGCAAAGTGTACCTTGAAGGTGACAGCTGGAGCCACAGCAGACCCTGTTTTCCTGTGCAGCTTTATGGCCATGAGTTAGCTGATGATGATGATGACTTAAAGGTCTTTTGACCTAGCAAAAGATAACTCAAAGGTTAATTTTTTGTGCTCTTGCATTTTACCTTGGAGAGTCTTGGCTTGACAGGGGAAAGTAATTTTGAAGGATAGGGAGATGCATTAAAATCATAAAGATTTATGCTTCTCTTAAATGACTTCTGTGTTCAAAGGTCTGTAATACAATTTGACAAGCAAGGCCATAGGTAAAAAAGGGGCTCAGTGAACAAAGTTAAGGGCTTTGTGTTTTTTTTTCTGACTGATGCCTTCTGGTTTCTAAATGACCACATATCAGCCATCTGGCATTGAAAAGGTTTTTAGTATGAAAAATTAATTAGATACAATCTAAGCATGATACTGCCTTTTCTCCAATGCAAAAAATAGTTTGTACCCATTAAACCGTAGCAGGAAATACGCCAAGAAAATAACCACTCCTCTTAAAGTCTGTGTTGATCTGGTTCTTTTTCGAAAAAGTGAACCATTCTCCTAGCTAAAGGTATGTCTTGTGCAAGTAGTTGTTGTGTTATCTAACTCGCCCAACCCAGCCTGTACTTCAGGTGTGATCAGCACAACCTGCTGCCTTGGCCAAACAGTGATGGCTAATAATGACAGATTGTGCAATAATAATTTTATGATGTGGACAAGTAATTATTAGGAACTGAAGCAATTCCATCAAGTCCTGTGACTTGTGACTGAGTTGGAACTTTAACCCTGGTCTCCAGAGATAAAAAGACAAAATGTCAATACAATAAGAGAGTGAGATGGGGGAAGATTTTAAAATTATTTTTCTTCCTACTTTTCAAAACCGAGCAAAGAAAAAAATCTGATTGTCTCATAAATTCAAACTCTGCATATTTACATGGAGGTCACCAGGAGAAAAACAAGTGGAAAACACAGATTTACTAGCAGAATGGCAAGCAGGGTGCTGGAGCTCAGCAGAGAGCTCAGGCAGTTCATGCACGAAGCTCAGCAGGTTTCATTCTCTTAAGGTTTTGTCTAAATGCAGCTGTATGAATTAATGGATAATACAGTGTCTGAATTCTTTAATTGCATTTTATAGTAGTGTCGGTGTAAGGTGGGGTAAATCGGTAAACTGAGAGGTCTAGGTTGCTTGGGAAGAAGAGTTGACACAGGGCTTGTGCAGGCAGCATTGCAGGTGCTCCCAGTATCATGTAGAAAGCGATTACTGGTCCTCCCAGGCTGCCCAGACCAGCGTGTGCTGCTGCTCTGGGGGAACCAAAGCAGAATAAGTAGACCTGGGCAGGGATCTGGAGCTGAGTTTGTCTTTACTTTTCATTACACTAAAGATGAGGCAGTTGTCCTGCAAATGTCTTTTCTGTGTGACATCCAACAGTTTCACATTTTGGAAGTGTTTGAAGATAATTTCCTAGGAAAAGTTGCCTTATTGCATTGGAAGTACACTGATTTCCCTAGGAAGATTTAGTTTGTAACAAGGGTATTGCGGTACCTGCATCTTCTGACAGTTTGGAGAGGAATGTATTTTGGGATTTGTACTTTTTTTCTGCAGGGGATCTGAAGATGTTCAACTAGACATGGCAGCAGACTGTGTAATGAAGCATGACAAACCGCTTTAGTCTGGCCATGAGCTCTATATCAGATCAATCGGCCATCTGGCTTGGGAAACTGGCATCATCTCAAATACCAAAGCGTACGTATCTCTTTGGGAACTGCAGCTGCTGAGCGCTCTGGACCTTCCCCTGGTGCAGAGCATCTCTGAAGAGTACCCACTTCATTCACATGTCGTTCTCTGCAGCTTGCTGGCACGTCCCAACATAAGACAGACACCAATCAATACCTTATTTTAAGATGTTAGTGAGATGGAATTTCAGGGACCCTTCACGCTAATGTAATTTGGCTCTTACATGGAGTGAACAGTAGACAAGGAAAAGCAGTGCTGAATTTGGCTGCAAAAGAACGGTACGAACACAGGCCCTGCGCCAGTTTAAGTGTCTGGGTTTGATACGGCCCCCATGGGAGGACGTGGTCATGGTCGGTACAGCAGCTGGGGTACTGCTGTTCCTGCGACCACTTCCTTTTATATGTTTGACAAATTCTGATTTCTGGAGTGTCTCAGGTGTGCTGTGGAAATCATAATACTGCCAAAATATCTGGGAAAGGATGGTGTTTGGTTGCCCAGTACTCAAGGATTATGCTGGTAAAAAGTCCATGGCTTGCTTAATGGTGCCCAAGGAGCTGGAAAACAGTTGCATCATGTAGGTGTTCTTTCTAAATACTGTGGGAAATGTCATCCTTGCTCCTTCCCAGTCAGTAAAGGAGTGGTAGAGAGAAGGAGGGAGAAGGAAACTGAAAATCCAGTTAGAGCAAGCTGAGCGCTGGAAGGCTGAAAACGTGATGAGCTTTGCAACAGGAGTAGTCCATTTCCTCTTTGTATTTTGGAAACTCAGTCTGGACAAAACCTTCTCTCTGTAACCATCCTGGATAATGACGCATTTCCTACCTTTGATCCTACACACCAAGTGTTTCAGTGCACTGAGTACCTCATGAGTGAAGTGAGTGCTGTGCAAGCCACATTTGTGTCTTTGCTACAGCTGTGGGGATTTAAGATGGTTAGTGGCTGTGCAAAGGAGGTACCTTTGTATCTCAGCTCCTGTTGAAGACTGAACCCTCTCCAGCCTTTTTAACTAGGACTGCAAGGTGTTCATTTTTGCAGGAGGATGGTTGCTGAGATGTTAGAACTAGTTAGTAGAGTAATCCAAATACTGAACAGTAGAATTAAAAGGATGTTTTTTTATACAGCCCTAATAATTTGCTTTGAAATGAGTGTTTGGTCTATTAACTAGAAATTCAGCAATTTACATAGGAATTAATGCTTTTAGGTAAACTGTTATTCTATTTTTCTTGTGACCTAACGCTGACACTGGGATGTGGGCAACTTTGGATGAGAAAGAGTCATCAGTACCTGGTTTTCCACCAGACTTTGAGTGGAAGCTGTGCCAAGAGGGCTGAGCATGGGGTGGTGGGCACAGGACCAGCCAGTCCTCAGGAGGTCTGTTTGTGTTGCAGAAGTGGCATTTTGTGCTGATGGTGGATGTCAGGTAAATGGCAGGGTGAGGTTTTCAAGAAGTAAAAGACTCATTTAATTGCCCAGAGTATAGGTTTGCTTTCTTTCCAGGTGGATAAGTCATGTCAGAGTCAAAAACTGTTCAAATCCAGGCACATGGGTTTGTGAGAAGCGCAGAAGAGAAAGCAGTATGGGTAAAATTAGATCTAAGGAATTGGGTAAGGAAGACAGCAAAGTGTGTGAAACTGTATTATGAAGGGACTAACAGGGAGCATCTGAAGGGTGCATGGCCTGATGCTGGTTCACTACTGGCAAAAAACGGTCTATGGAGTGGTCAGCAGAAGTCTTGGCAGGATCAAAGCCTTATTTTTAAATCCGTCTGTTCCAGTTCCAGTGTTTGAAGGTAGAAATAGCACAGGCGTAGCAGGAGCACCATATGGTGAGCAGGGTCCTCTCCAAGACAGGGCTGGAAATGGGAGCCAGTCTGCGTGCCTGTTCAGGCGATCTCATTTCAATGCTGAGCATTTGGTTTGCCACCGCACAATGCCTTCAGCTTTTAGAGTAAACTCGGTGCTAATCTGATTGTGTTAAAGGTGGCATGCGAGTAATACCTGCCTCGGGGACCAGTTTGATTGCTCTAAAGGTAAAACAAATAAAGTCAGTATAAAAGGTTGACACATATTCCTGGAGATCAAATTTGACAGGCATCCTCCAGACGTATTCAATATCACATGTAGAAGGCAGTAATTTGCAGGATCTCTGGGTTCTGGTAATCTATGACAGTTCTGCTGGTCTCTTTTTCTATATCCGTACCAAGTACTGAAACTTTAACTTCCATACCCATCAGGATCCTACAGATAAAGTGGGCAGGAAACTAATTTCTATCTATTTCAGCCCTGGTTGGGTCTGTTGGATGAAAAGAAAGAAAGAAAAGAAAAGTACTTTTTCCCTTGCACATCTGCCCAGACAAACCAGGCTCCTGCCTGCTTCATCAGCGGCTCCACAGCCTGTCTGCTCACCACTGCCTCCCCAACAGCCACCTTTGTGCTGGCATCTGGAGTGGCCTCCAATGAGAGATTTTAATTTTTCTGAGAAAATTCAGCTTCTGGTTTGCCAGCAACATCAACCGGGATTGAGAATAAAAAAAGTCATCCAGGGTGGGGAAATAGTGAACCGGAGCCAGCACCAAGCTTCCCATGGAGATCAGCGGTGGTTAAGCGACGTGCCATGGCAGAAATGGGGGCACTGCCAGCTACGCACCCACCCACAGCTCCTCTGTGGCCACCTCTCCCAGGAGCAGTTTTCTGTTGAAGTTTTAATTAGGTAAAATTATGGTTATGCTTCAGAAAATGTATTATATCTTACTGAGCATGGGGGCTAGACTAGATGGTCTCTAGAGGTCCCTTCTGAATCCTCAGTGATTTAGTAATGCTATATGCTTTTAAAGCCTTCTTAATTATTAAACCAGCAGTTGATTTTTTGAGCTTTTCCAAGAATACAAGAAGCAGCTATTATTTCTTAGCAGCAGAAGTACTGTAAATCTTGATGTTAATTTGACTGTTCAGAATTATTCTTTGTTGATAATATTTTTTTGTTCATAACTTGCTGTTGCTATTCTCAAATGCATTTTGTACAGCTGCTGCAGATCCTTTCCATGCAAAAACATACTGAAAGTATTTTAACACTAACCCCACACAGCCTTTTAGCACAACTTGAGTACTCCTAGAATCTTAACGCACTGTATATTTTCCTCCTGGAAAGAGGCAAGGATTCAAAGCTGCATAAGCAAAAGTTTCTGTAAATTGATTAGTAAATTATACTAACAAAAAAAAAAGGAAGTTCCTTTTCCCTTGAAATAGTTGATTTGTCCTGTATTTCAATGAATAAAGATGTGAGGTTGAACAGGATACTCGGGCTCACATGATTGCTGGGGTTTTCTTGCATAATACCCTCAGTATCTCCATGCCTGGCCTGTTTGCATGATGGGAATAGGAAGAAAGAAACTTTTTGTTATCGTTCATCAAAGGCTTCCAGCATGCTTTTTTTTTTTTTTCATAAATTTAGTGTCAGTTGGGTTTCCTGGAACATCAAGCAATAATTGTCTCCCAGTGTTTGATGACCTTTCAGTCAACTCAGATTTTGCATTTGGATTCAATGCTAATTCTGTGGCCAATTTTTAAAGGAGTCTCAACTTAATCTTTAATCAGCAGCCAGCAATTTTGTGTTCCCAGTCAGTCACAAGAATTCAGTTACTTCGACTGACCATTAAGTGTAGTATGTTGATGGTTTTGTGTGTACGCCTAAGCACAGGTGAAGTTTTAGCTGGTTTTAGTTAATAAAGAGCACTTCAAAATATGGTTATATCCTCATATGCCTTAGGTTTTCGGTTTTCTGCCTGCCAAGTGTGGGGTTGGCAGGAAGTTCTGCAGTACTCAAAGGTTGTGGATGCCCCTGGAGAATGTGCTTTCTTAGGATCACGTTTACGGTCACTAACCCCAATGGTGGCATTCAGAACTGCTGGAGTGTGACATTTTCCACCATTCCTCCCTGCTCTGGCCAAGACAAGAGCTGGAGACAGACAGCACCCATGGGAATTGCCCTACTGAGAGCCAATTTCAGGAAAAAGCGTAGGCAGTTTTAGACAGGTATTTGGTGTTGGTTGAAATGAATGATGTGAGTCTCAAGGAGAAGATCTTTAAACCTGATTTCTAACCAGTGCAGGAGTGCACAGTGCATTTGGTGTAAGTGAGAAACTTGATCTGCTTGCACGGTCAGAAAGGTCTGTGAATAAAAAGCTGGAAGCAATGAGACACTAAAAGCCACCTGAAATGCAGAAATGTAAATGTGTGCTGGATAGGATAGCACACCATGCTGACAGCCTTGATAGGTTGAGTGATAAAGCTATTCTTCACAAATAGTGGAATATTAGGTCTGGATACCTTAAAGGAGATTATTTGCTGACTAATTATCTTCCCAAAGGTTTATCCTGTGGATGTGGTGAGGTCCCTCTGACCTTTGCTTTGGAGTTCCTCAGAAGAGGATTAATTTCACCCGGTGAGGATGTGAAGCGCCCATCCTGCAGCAAAGCCACAGGTTGGCTGTATTCTCAGAGCAGCCCACAGTCTTGCCTAGATTTTTATTATTTTATTCTTGCCTAGTTTTCCTTCTGATGTGTAAGAAAACAGTGGTTGGATTTAGTTGAACTACTTGAGGAAATATGGGAATATGATCAGACAGCAGTCATGCAGTCATGCGGTGGTTTTTAACAGTGGTAACGATGGCAAATCCTCAGATGGCTTCCAGGTAGAAATTAAAGCACAGGATCATCTGACACAACTACACCTTTCAAATTATTTTAGTCGCAAAAGTAGTTGGTTTTTTGCTTGTTAATAGACAAATCTGTTGGCCTGTATTGAAGATGAGAGAGAGAGATTTGAATGTGCTGGGGAAATGTAACCGTGGCCTGGGAGTGTGTGGAGGCTGTGCCGCAGTCGCTACAGACGTGTGTGCCCAGGACAGGACATCCGTGCCTCTGTGAGTCACCTGACACTGCGGTTCTGCCTTCATGGAAGTAAGTACTGCAGACGTCTCCAGCCTAAAAACAGAGCTGGCAAGAGGCTATTAGCACTTCTCTTTAGAGAGACCCCAAACTCTGAGAGCTTCTTCTGACTCTAGTAGCCATTCTTGGCTGGCAGAACTCATTAATGTAGCTGTTATTGCCCTATCATCTACATGAATTAACAAGTTTTCCTCACTAGGTATGAAGGTGAAATGAATTCTGCACAGACAATAGCTCCACACAGGTGCCACTTCCATCACATTATGTAAATAGCCTGTGACTAATAGAGAAGCCTATGAAATGAGAGAAAAGACATCAGTTAGTGCATTTGCATGGAAACCAAGCTGTATGCCAAAGGAACCTTGTTTTAAAAATGACGGATAGCAGACAAGATAATTCTAAGGTTGTCATTGTGGAACATTTTCCAGTGTCTTATTAGCATAGAATTAAAAGGACAGTGGTGTTTTATATTTACAGAGTCTGTGAGGTTCCACTAAGTCCATCTGCAGTCCATCTGACCCTTTGTTATGAGGTTACTCAAAGCTCTGCTATAGATTTGCTCTCCTCTTAGAGTACTATTCAAAACAATAAAGAAGAAAAACAAATATTAACATGATGACACTAACTTCATATATATCTAGTAGCCTGGTTTATCACCCATCTACTGTGATGGGCCTGGGGAAAGTGAGGAGTTGAGATTATTAAAAAAACAATGAAGAAAGAGTTGAGTCTGTGAATGTAAAGAATGATTTTTTGTTTTCTTCCTGAAAGCCAAATCCTATCTTATCTCCATTAACTAACATCCAGAGTAAGAAGATGGCTATACTGTATGGGTCACTCTGTGCATCTTGTAAAACAGCTCCTGCCCCACACAATCTGTGTGCAGGGAACAGGAGGAGGAAGTTGGGAAAGGAAGTGCAGGGCTTTGAGGACTTGCCACAGTTAGACCATGCTAGTTTGTGAGTCCTAAGACAATATTTTGGTTAAAAGACCTCTCTGACAGTGGCAATGTTTTGTCATTTTTTTACTTTGTTTTCAACCTGGAAAACCTGTATTAAATGTTTTTAAATGTCATTCATGTCTACATGAATGCAAAGGTTTTGATGCATATACAGCAGTGTAATGGGAACATAGTGTGGCAACCTGTGTGCGGGTTCTTTTTTGTTTGTTCATTTTGGGTTTTTTTTAAGTTCAAAGGATCCCAGCTGCTGGGCCAAAACTTCTGTGTCATCTCTCTGACACTCTGATACCTTTCCTGGGTAATGGGCAGCAAGTGCTCTTGCTTGTCTGAAGCTGTGCGTCTTCTGCCCAGGTAATGCAGAACTGAGCAGATGATGCTGTGTGCGTAACCTTTCTGTGGGGGTGGCAATTTGCACTTCTGTTCTGCCACTGTTCTTCCAAAGACAGGAGGGTTGTGACATTTATTCTTTCAAATTTGGTTAAGATTGGCCAATGGCTCAAATGTTATTGGAGTCAAAAGGACAGAAGCGTAGTGGTATAAACTTTGTTTCAGTAGAAAAGTAGGCTAAAATCAAGATGTGCTTCGAGAGGCATGGAGCAGAGCTTGCTAAATAAGAACCATGCATAAAGTAATATCTTATAAATGCCTTATATGGCCGCATTTCTAGAAGTATGTAGTTACCTGCCTAGTCATAATTTATGTTTCTAGAATCTGGGTAAAATTCAGACACTTCACAGAATCACAGAATGTTAGGAGTT
>NW_010180093.1:3235-89230 GCF_000695765.1 Mesitornis unicolor | reverse complement strand
TCTCCGGGAGAAAAAAAGCAACATGTAGAGAGAAAGTGACAGGCAGAAACACGCTCCCTCGCTCCCTCCATTCTCCCCGCGCTCTGTATTCAAACAAGGGGGCCCTATTACACTGAAAGCTCCGGATCAGCCTCACTCAATTATCGCCGCTAATCCTTATAGCTCTATAAAGTAAATATTTCATTACAATTTCAAATAAACAGTCACCCAATCTAATGAAGCAAGAACTCAAAGTGGCAATGTCATAGAACTTGTTACCATCATCAAAGGAAAGGACACAGGCCTGTCTGCTAATAACGGCAAAAAAAAGAAAAAAGGTTCCCCAGCAGATTCACGATAAGGGGTTTTTATTATGACTCACTTTGGCCTTTTTGTCTTCCCAAATATTCTTCAATCATCAATAACATCTGCTTTTTCTTACCCATTACTGGGCTCGATCCTGGTACTCGCCAGGAATTAGTCCAGGGACGGTCAATGTTCACGACTGCCGGAGCTCCCTGGCATCTTTCAAGACCAGGACTTACTGGATTCATCAACTTAATCCTATTTTAATAGACCTGTTACTATTAATTTTTTTTAAAAGTACATTCATGAAGTCTCAAAACTTCCCCAGTATTTTTTTTCCTAGTTTCACAGTTATTGCTGAACACTTTTATGGGAAGATGTGGCCACCTTTCTATGCCCCCTCAAGATCAGCAATGGTAAGTAATGGGTTTTTTTGTACAGGAGTTCTTTCAGGACCATCAAACCTTTTCCCAGTTCAGACAAAGTAAAGGTAGCAACCACACTTTGCAGGTACAGAGAAGCACCGTTATTCCCTGCTATTTTAGGCAAGCACAACATAAAATCCCTTCTATAAACTTTGATTAACTTGGGTTACCTTTAAAGTAGCCAGCCATTTTTAACCACAGTTTTTACAACAGAAAGGGTGCAATTCGAAGTTTATGTCTTGCGTTTCTTTTCAGAAATTTTTTTAAAGATGTCTTCTTCCTCCTGCCTTTATCTCCAGGAGGACTTTCCCACTTCCCTTCTCCTTTTCTTCCCCTCTCCCCCCATGTAACTGGGGAGGGGGAGGATATTCTTTGTCATTCCCTCTCTTTCTGACACAAATGAAATGGGCTTTTCTTCTATCAGCTGGTCACAGAGGAGATGCCCAGTGCCTCTCTGAGCAACACAAGAAATACTGAGATCTAAGAGCAAAGAGCTACAGGTCAGCATGCAAAATTTAAACCTCCCTAGAGTAAGTATTCACTGAGCAGTCTCCTCAGGTCCTGCTCACATTCCCATGTCATCCTCATGCCCCAACACTAACCCGTGGTTTAATGCTAAAAATACCCTTACAAGGCACTATTTTGGGTGCATTGCAGTCGTCCTGCAAACTCAGCAAAACACTAGGAATCAAACTAGCTGATTTCTGCCTCATACATCATCACCTACAATCAACTGGTACCTCCAATTAGAGTATTTCAGACACTCCATTTCAAGGAGGTAATTTTTAAGTATGTAAGTTCTAGTAAGACAATTGCTTGGGAACCATATTGACAAAAGCAATATTAACTCTCAATAATGTTCTACCACACCTGCATAATCCATGCAATCATAGATGTAACTGGTTGCAACCATGCAATTTCTACAGAATACCCATCTAAAACTCTTAGAAATAAACAGCCACTGAAACTCTGATAATAGAATAGCACAATAAAAACATATCTTTGGCCATAATGCTGGTAGATAGCACTCTGCATAAATACAGAAGAGAGAGCCACAAGTAAGAAATTACCATATGTATACAGACATCTTTCAACCACACTTTAGTGCCTGTCACAGGCGGACCTGATAAAATTAACCCGTACAGTGAAGGCTAACATAAAATCCTGTACCAATTTATGCACTTAATACAGGATTTGAGTGTTATACTAGAAGGTCTTGAGAATGTTCTTCTGCAAAGCAGTGAAGCTCACCCTCAATTAGTAGCTACCCATTACCCCAAATTACTGCCATTCAGATGTCAATCAGTAAGGACGCACTACAGGAATTAAAGGAAAGAAGTCATTTACCACAAGTATTCCCCCAAAGATTGCATTATCTTTATTTCTTCAGTTATTCTGTATACATTTTTATCCCTTCAAAATTATCTTTCGCTTCAATACTTCACTATGATTCAGAAATACACAGCTTTTCCAATGGAAAAGAAAAAAACAAAGCCAGTTCACTATTTCACATCTGTAAATCACAAGATTTACACCAAGAGTCTGATTTTAGTCCCAACACAGTTCCCTCAACTCTTGCTAATCGATGGTGAAATAAATCTTGAATGCTTTAAAGTCCGAAACATAATTTCCTTATCTTAAATATGAATATTCAAACATAATAGCAACCATTAGGTCAAGTCTAGGTAAACGGGCATTTTTAATGGTTTATTTGTTTTTTGACTCCTGACACATTGTTTTAAACAAATGCTGATCTTTCAGATAAAAGTAGAATTTTCACTGGAGAAAAGCATTACAGTTTGTCAATTGAAGGTAATATTTGTGGAAAAAATGTGTGATAATGAGAAAGCCAAGAGCTCCTATTCTCCATTTCCTATTGCTGATGGAAAAGGCTATGCTAGGAAAAAAAGGAATGTGTTACAAAACTAAAAAAACAAAATATAGCTTCTTTATTTCCAGGTAACTCCTTTGATGAACTTCAAGATAAGGTATGATTCAAATTTTGGTTTTATATTATGAAATTTGATATCAATAAAAGACTTCTTTAATTTGTTCAAAATAACAAAATTAAGTTTGACTTACATTTATACACTAAGATATTGACAAAGATATTTATTCTTTTATAAAATACATCAGATAAAGATTAAGATTTCCAAGTTTTAGAACTCTTGAGTAAAGAAAGCATATTTCTTAAATCAGCAAATGTTCCTCCTTAGGAAATCTAAAATACTATTTCTGTTTGAAAAAGAAAAATCAAAGTATAGTATAGGGAGTACTGAGAGTCTAAAAAAGAAAGCAGTTTTAATAAACAAAATTACAAACCAAATCAGATTTCATTTTAAGCTTATTTTACTTTCATTGAGCAATAAACAGAGGGATGGAAATCTCTTCCCATGTAGAAAAGAAAGCTGCTCAGAAACATAGCTGCAACAGATACAGATCCACCCTGTGGATCCAGCCTGGCATGTGAGGAAAGTGAGGGGTAAAACTCCAAGAAAGTCCATGTAGTTGGACAGCATATCAGCTTTAGCCTAGCTCCTTATCTTAAATTTGGCTAATCTTTTCCAAATTATTGTGATTTTTTAAAAAATAAATACAATTTAAAACTCACACAGAACAAGCAACATTGATTATCTTTTTCACTATAATACTTTCCCTTGCCATACTCCACATATTTAGAGAGGTTATATATATATACATATAGTTACATAGAGAGATATATATATACACACATTGACTGACTTAATATACAAAACTGCTTACCAAAAAACATACATATGAAGAAACAATAGAATATAAACTAACGAGAAAAAGTAAATTAAAACTAACAGTTATTTCTTAATACAATTCACCAATTTTAAAATTCCTTTCAGACTGTTTGAAAAAATCCAGTTTTGTTTCATTTTCTATTAATGTCTTTTTCTTAAACATAAATTTGACTGGGTATTGCACTGCTTTTGAAAAAAACTGATACACAAAATATTTAAGTGTAAACGTGTCAGCAAGGAATGCAAAATGTTGCATTCTGTAGCTAAGAATTATTTCTTAAAATATGTAATCAATACAACTTTTCACATATTATTCCCTTTATTCTGCTTTTGGCTATAATTATATGTCTTTTGATAATATTAGTATCAGGTTTGGTCATGTCAAAGGTATTCTTTTCTTACTTGTTGATTCCTCGTTTTTATGTTTGCAGACAAATACATTTTGAAGTAAACTGTTCTGAGATTTAGAAGAAGTTACCTGAAGATAGAGAGATGGGTCTCCATACAGTCAAATGGTGAGAAAACCCCTTAAGAGAGTCAGGTATTTTAAGGATGAGTGCTTGAATAACGTGTTCAGGGTTGGGCAAGTGATATGGGAGCTGCACATAATCGATAGAATTGAGTAGGTGGAAAGAGATGAGGTTTGATGTCTTAGAAGCTGCAATTAAAATTGATTACACTTTTGAAAAATACTTGACATAAAATATTAAATTATGTAAGTGGCATTTTCCATCTCTCCACACACTCATCCAGTCTGGATGTCTTCAGCCTCTCCTTAAAACCTGAGCCTCCACTGACCAGAGAAGTTGTGAGCAGAGGAGCTTCTCAGGACGGCCCAACTCCCCCAGTTTCATCAAAACTGAGTCCACTTTTCCCAGGAGGGATAACCAGTACCTTGCAAAATCACACCCTTAGGGCCAGATCCAGACAAGGTGACCAGTAAATGCGTTAGGACTAACCAAAACCAAACAGGCACAGAAAGCCTGCAGGTACTGAGGAATCGGTTCTTTACCAATTGTTGGTATATTTAATCAGAAGATTTGCACTACTACAGCACAGACGACTCTGTGCCAGCAGCTGAGCAAAGCAGTCAAGTTCAGCCTGATCTCAATTTTCCTAGGTGTACCAAATCCAGGCTATTCAAAGCTAAAAATTTGAGCAGTTCCGCTTGTATGGGGAAAGCACAATACAAATTAAAAGAAAAGGCATGCTATTCTGTTCCTAAGGATCTTTATTTTCACCAAAATCTCTGAAAGTTAGAGCTGATGAGTATAGTAAATTTTCATTATTCCAATTCATAGCTTTAAGTCTGCTTCATTTGCTTATTAATGCAAACTTTTGAGCTGTACACGTTTATCTTCTGAGAAACACAACTGAAATTATTATCTATAACCTTAATTTTTAAACACTGTCCAATTATAAAGAAAAAGTACTTCAAAAAAAATTAATGCCTTTTGATGAATCTTTGTTTTCTAAAAATGTTTTCCTCTAAAACGTTCCCATGTGTTTTGATCAATAGCATAATTTTTAAACTTAAAAAAAAATCATTCAATATAGAATTAAAGTAAGCATAACATTTGGATGAGGTTCAAAGGTGGTTAAAGGGGTAAGATTTTAAATGCAAACAGAATAATAATTAATTGCTAAGGTGCTTTTGGGAAAAATCATACACTTGACCCAAGCTGAAGGCTGAAATATTAATCTGTTTCTATGACAGAGATCAAGCTTCATAGTCGCTTTTTATCCTCCTCATAATAGAAGCAACAGTTGTAAACCATAATGTTATAGTTCAAACAATGCCCCCCCTAAGACTTCAAATTTATTATAGCATTCATCTCCAAGACAAAAGACCTGGTACAGGAAAAAAGCTCTTTTTAGCAAAAAGCATGGTTGTTATTTATGGCTCAGATGCGAAGAATGAGTTTGGGGAATTTATCAGAGATGAAGGTATGAAATGTTTTAGCTTGTTCTTCTCTCTCTAATCCATAAACCATTTTCTCAGCCACCCAAGTGAATTCTAATGGAACAGGAGTGATGAAATAATATTTTCCTAGCCCTTTAACACTTTGCCTACTGTGTGCGTTGTGTGACTTGTTCAGGGAAAACACAGGAGCTTATAGTTACAAATCTTTTAAATCAGAAAGTAAAATGATCTTGTTAATAAATTATGTAAAATGGCCTTGTGGGAAGATTCAACATACCACCGAGTGCTTGTGCCCACTATCAAACCGTATTCGCTCACCACTGTTCTTACAAAGGACTTTTTTTATTAATCTTTCGTTTGATAGTAATGTGAATTTCCTGTGGATGCCTTGGAGTTACCCAGTCAGCCCATAACTATCTAATTTGCTCTGGGTAGCAGGAAGGAGAACAAAGATTACTAAAAAGCCCCTCAGTTTGCTGAATAAAATAGTAATAGTAAAAAAAGATTCAGAATGACACTATGCAGCTTTTCTATTCTCTGAGATGTAACCAGTGCCTTGCCTGGTTAGACTTTATGGCAAGCAGCATTGCTGTGACAGAGAAGTTGAAGACTGCTGCCCTCACCTCCCAGTTGCTGTACTAGCCTGCTATGCAGATTTCTTTACAGATAAAACTTATTCCTCCCTCCCTCTCAGTTTTTCCTGATTCTGATGACTTTGTGAGCTCCCCATCACTGCCAATGCCACCCCAGATGCTCCCTCCACATGGAACAGATTCATGGAAGAGCATCTCTTTGTCCAAAGCTACAGTCCTTTACTGGACATCCCTAACGCTTTGTTATGGTAACAAACTCATTTTGGTCTTCTCCTCTTGAATAGTCTAAATTGTGGAGTTGTAGTAGGTGGTTCAGATGTTTAAGCTGCAGACCTTGAACCTAAGTTTCCAAAAAAGACTTGAGAGTTAAGTTATCCTATGAAATACACTAGGTGCAAATAGCAGCCTGGCTTCAGGAATCCCTTAGTACTTGGAGTACTAAGAGTTAAGCTATTTTTGTATCCATATACATAGATAAAGCATTTGGGGGCTGCTGGTACAAGAATATGTACCATTTCATTTATGGAACAACAGACAGGATTAGACCAAGCTCAACATGACTTCGATTGGAAGCAATATCTGTCATTAGCCATTACTTGATTGTTAAGCTGATTTTCTTTTTTCAACAGATTTAGCCCACTGTTCCTTTAAATTTCTTTCCATATTACCCTTCTTCTACAACATCTACAGCAAACGACATATTAGTCTTCTATGACACATTGACTCCTCCATTTAATAATATATGCTTAATTATATCGCTAGGTCTTGAAGTCAACTGGAGAGTTGCCAATGGCTTTCCTGAATACAGTAACAGATATATACACACAATGAAAGAAGACAGGGGAAACACATACTTTACAGATAAATTGTTTCTCCTCTAGCTCATTTTACAACATATTTCAAAATAAATGTACGTTGAATTCAAAACAATGAAATGAAGCTATTAATAAGAACAAGAAACTGCAGAGTAGCCAGAAGGAAAAACAAAAAGATCCCACTTAAATAAAAGTGAGCAGGGAAGAGATAATACATCATCAATCCCCCAACTTACTTCCTTTCTTTCTAACTTTCATTCTTTCTTTCTTGATGTGGGGTATTCATGTACCTTCCATTTGCACACACTTTGTTGAAAAATAATCCAGTTATATGACTGCCTTTAGTTTTGCCACGATTCTCATTTATAACAATATTTTTCCCTTTCTTCCTGTGTGAAGGAATCAACTATAGGAAAATTGCATAATTGCACATCTTCCTCTGCGCTTTTTTTCTTCTAAGTGCAATATTACCAACTCTGTTTTAAGTTTAGATTCCGAATTGGGAGAACATGCAAAAGCAAGAAGTTTTCTATTCATTAAACTGCGCACCCACTCCACTACAGATTTGAGTTTCTTTTTCTTCCATTCCTGATGTAAGAAATGTCACCTAAAGAAAGTCATCACTTTTACAATCATCAAAGGCCCAACCCTTCCCTCCAACTCTTTCTTTCTATGGCCCTCCTCAGAAGTGGGCTGGAGAGCTGGGGTGGAGAAGAAGGAGGAGGAAGGAGGGAGAGAGGAGAGGAAAGACATTTTAATCTGGATTGATTACTAATCCAATTCACAGCATAGCCCTGCAAATAGTGGTTGCACGTAAAAGTGAGCAAACAGCACAGGAAAAGGGGTGGCGTGGCCTGGCCACTGCTTTTGGAGGTGTGCATGAAGGTGCTGCAAGGCCTCACTGGTCAGGCCTGACAACTCCCGGCCTCCCCCCAAGACTGGGACCTCTTAAGAGTGACTCTGCACCAGAGGACAAGGCTCGCTACATCTCTGTTGTAAAAGCAAGCTGGCCACTCTCTTTACAATCTATTCATGTCGCTAGCCCACAAAGCAAAATGCTTTTCTGATTTTTCACAGGCTGTTTTCCTCTTCTGAAGAAGGCAATGTGACAGCAAAACCCCATCTTCAGCAGAGTTAAAAAAAAAAGCTTTAGTAACACAACATTTTTCCCTTAATAAATCATTTTTAATGACTTCCAATAAATCATCTTGTAATCACATTCCTTTACCACTTAAGCCAGTCAAAGTATACCCCTTTCAGTTAAAATATTAATGCATTCACGTTTCATGTAAAATTATAATAACTTGTACAGAGATAAACTAACTGGAGAGAAATCAGCTTAATTCATTTGAGAAGGCAAAGGTTATTCTCTAAGTTTTTTAAGTTTTTCTTGCATTAAGTAGACTGTACTTGCCACTTTGTATTTTAAACACCACTTCTGATCAGAACTTTGCTACTCCATGTGCATGTACACATGCTCCCTGGACACATCCATTTTCACATATGTCCACAAACGTAATATACATAAACCATACTGTTTTGTCAATTTAGTAACATTCCAAGCACCTCTGAAGGAGCAGATTATGCAAAAAGACCTAGTGAAATGAGGCATTTAACACTGGAACTTCCCATCGCATATTTTGCATTCCCGATGTCCTGCAGGAATTCTGAAGATTCTGATGTTTTCTTTCTCTCCAGAGTTTCATCATGGTGATTTCTGAACTACAATTTACATCTGCATCACACTACTTTGCCCTGACACAGAAATGAAAGTTAATTAGTTTCTATGACAACCTGATGCATGAAAGGACCACAGGTTCTTTCACATTTGTAAATACATTCCAACTTAGTATTCAGGGTGCAGTCTGTATCAGCATTAAGTACAAATAGCATGAGTTTGTTTTTAGTAAGGCAGAAAAAAGGACTTAAGTCAGATGCTGTGATTCATCAGAGCATACATTTGTCAATGAACAGATGAGTCCCAATTTATTTCCCTCGTCTTTAAAGAAGTCTTCAAACTTCCATTAGAAAAGAGTATTCAGATGTGAACTGACATTCCCTTTAAAAGGTTTGTCAGAAACTCAGAGCCAAAACCAGATGGCGTTGGTTTTTCACCTTAGTTTTGCACCATAGCGCTGAACATTTTTATTTTTGTAAAAATACATACCCTTAAAAGTATTTCAAGATATGCAATATTATTCACAGTCAAAAATCAATGCAAATAATAAGCTTAATGCAAGTGTTTGAGCTAATGCTCTCCTTTGTCTTCCACGATCATCTATGCTTGTTTTTTTCGTAACAGGTCCCCAAAATAAAACCTGAAAAGACTACGTATTCCAAAATATTCCTTCCTTTTCAAACCACCATTGTGAAATTTAACCATGGAGGTGTTCTGCATTTACTCACGTGTTCAACACAACAGACAACTATTCCTTATCACACTGAACACCCAAGACCCTTGAGCACCTTGAGCACCCCATGATCGTAGCCAGGCCTCCTCCTACCTACGAAGAGCTGTGGGAGGAGGACTCAGCCACAATTCTCACATCAAGATTGTCCTGCAACATCTCAGCAAGACAGTCTGTCTTGTCTTTAATCTGGGAGCAAGAGGGTGCCAGCCTGAGGAGAGCCAGATGAAGAGCTACTCCACGGCAAATCCTCCAAGGGACTCTACAGGCGAGAGCCCACAGACATGGCTTCCTAAATACCAGCTTTCTGTCAACCATATAAACTTGCCAGTTGTGGTAACTCTTGAAACATACTGTATGTTCACAGGTTTTCTGCTAGCAAGGAGATAACATTGGGAAGATATGTAAATGTTACAACTATTCTTTCCCCAGTAAAACCAGACTCGCGTCTTCCCACGGCAAAAACACAGGTCATAAAAGTGGAGCCTGTTGGGCAGAGGAAAATCATATCCTGGAGATATTCAGGACAAGAGAAGAGAAAAAGTCTATACATCAGCCTCAGACAATCTACCCCATATCACCCATATCATCACAAAGCAGTTGCATTATTCTTCATTGTAGTCATCACAAACATCTTCTAAATATTACAGACAGCATATAATCGAAGTCACACACATAAGCACTATGTCCAAAGTTACTCTGTAACCAGAGAAACAAAGGAAGAAAAAGGAAGAGGTATATATAAAAAAGCAGATCAGGAGTATTAGTCTGACTTCTTTCAAAAATGAGGAAACTCATGTCACAAGAGCAAGCTAGAGCTGAGATAGAAATGTAGATGTTCTTCCCTCTCTTCCCTCAGAGGTAGAAGAATCCCACTGAATAATTTCCCAGCAAGATGCTGATACAAACAATGAGGAGTTATTCCACATAATGATGGTCTCAAGCACTGACCCTGTGAGCTGCCTGTTTGGGTGGACCCCTGAATTTGTAAAGACTTCCAAGACTCCTTCTTGCACAACTGAAATCTAATTATCGGTGTTCTCTCAAGCTATTTTCTTCCACCTCGGCTCCAAAGCTTGTAAAACATGGGGCTCCTGGATTCTAATCAGAAACCCAGAAACCTATAAACAATGTGTAACTTACAGATGCCCTTCAGTGCATCAGAAGGCTTTTTAGTACAGCTCTAAAATCCTAAATCACTCCCTATTACTTATCTCCAAACTTCCTCATATTTTAAATGTCATGGTGTCAGAGTAAGTAATAAAAAGTTTAAAAGCTAATAACTGAACTCAACCGATAACACCTGAACACTGTATTTAAGACTGAAAATACTGAGCTGATATTTATATTTTCAAATTAAGGATTAATTATTTTTCTTCTTTATTTTTTTTGCCAGTAAAGCAAAATTTAGACTTAAGACTTTATTTAGTCGCAATGAAAATGTGACTACATAATCTCCAGTATGTACAGATGCAGCTGTAAGCTAATAATAAAAAACAGCATTTCAGATGATCACACATTTTTCAGCATCACCTGTTCTCTTAGAGATTTTTCTTAACTATAAATTTAGCACTGAAACTTCATTTGCTTTTCACACCAAATTGCCTCCAAGATTTTATATTCATTGAAATAAATGCCATAAGTTGCCTCTTTAGATCGTGGAACTTTATCCTCATAAACGAGCATATTACAGCTAAATCTTCACATACAGGTAAGGTATAAAGACAAATATGAGTTACGCTAGCAGATCAAGTACTTTTTCCTAACATCAGGAAATAAGCAGCTCCTTTCACCTTAAAAAGATTATATGAAAATGCTTAACCTCTCAAAAATAACAAAAACCCACTTAAATACTAGCAAGTCATGCCTGACATATCTATAAAAACAAAAATAATCTGCTGTCAGCAAAACGTCCGAGTGTCTCTGTCACTCCTCTCGAACATGAACCTTTCCCTGACTATAAGGGTTTTGCTGTTATACTGCACTCATTAGAATGGAATTTGTGTTAACTTCCATGTACCACGACTTACTAATAGGATTGCTAGCAATTATTATACTGAAATGAAATCAGCACAAACTATTAGATCTGTTTAAACAAGTTAAAAATAAACCTTGATTAAATGTTCTTTTTAAAGAAACTGCTCATTAGGGCTGCAGGGCCTTCCGATAAATTGGTGTTTCATTAACATCAAAGCATGAATCAAGTTTAAACTCACTTACCAAACAAGTTATACTTAAAAAACAGCTTTAAAAAATAACCTGGATTACAACCATCACATAAGATAGTAACTAAATGGGCTCCTTATTTACAGAGGTTCGGAGATTTCAAAAGGGAAAATGCTTTCCGTGAGGCAGGAGGGGACAGGCACAGAGCAGAAGTGGTAGTATCCACCAGCACGGGATTTATTCCCCAAGCTGGGATGCACGTTGCAGTTTGCTGGGATGGAGCCGGGAAGGCACTGTGGGCACTGGACTTGTGAAAGAGGACAAAAGCACACTGTTTATTTCTAGTGCTCTTACCTACAGAGAAATCAACATCAAAATCAAAAAGCAAATGGAGTTGGAAGCTGAGTAAGGCTTAGTTAGGCAGGCCACACATACTGGCTTGAATATTTTCTGTTTTCTGCTTCTAAATCTATTGTCTGTCCTGTAGGCTGTGGATACTCATGCTATGTGAAATAAGTGTAATGAAAGGATGGAGGTTAAAAGTTGACAAAAGCTTGCAAAAGCTGCCCGAGAGGAAAATCTTGTTTTCCCAACCACGCTGCACTGTTGCAGTTTATCCTAAGAACTCAGACTTGACAATTTTACCACATGTATTTAAAAAATAGTCTAATTAGCAGTTCTCCTGCCATCCCTCTCTAATGTGAAGAAAGACTTTACATGCTTTCTGAAAAGGCAATACTGAACAGGGCAGCTTCTCAATATAAAGATGGTTTTATAACACTGTCTTGCAGCTATAAGAATTATTAAAAGAAATGGATTAGCAGTAACTCAGTATAAACAAATGTACTCATTATGTTACACCAAGCAGTACATATATTTTGAAAAGCATTTTTAAAACGGCTTTCCGGTATCACTATCACAACCATAACTTGGTCTGTCCCTTTCTGCTGATATCTTCTAAAACATACCAGCTACCTTCCCTGCACCAGCATTGCAAAAACGTTCTGGTTTAAAAAGGAACAAACCTCCCAGTTTAAGTAATTAATATTCCTTAATTAAATTCACCAAGCCATAGACAATGAATTCTTTATAAAACTGTGAGCTTGCCTAAAGCAACAAAGTCACACTTTCGTTAAAGCATTTTTAGTGTGTATTTTGCACAATTTTTTAAAGTTTAACCTCTGTGGATCAATGTGCTTCCTTAAAAGACTTTAATAAATTAAAGTGCAGAGAGCTTTTTTTCACCAGGCAGAAAAAGCTGATGAGACAGGTTTAGTTTAATCTCAGGCAATAGAAGTCATTAACCATTCTCTCAGGGATTAAAATATAGCTTGCCCTTTTCTTCTCTCACTTATCATTAGCATCACTTTAATCTCCCAGCGTTTCACACTGCTATTTTAATCATTACTTACTGCCTTTTGACAAGTGCAGAACATGCTTTTTCTCATTGAGGCAATATCCTGGTTTTAGCTGACAAATGTAGGACATAATGTAAAAATATCAAAGTGACATCTCTTAAACACACCTTCATCATAAAAATCTCTAAAGTTACAATATTCCTTTGTCTAATGTTTCTATTGAAATTATCATTTGAAAGGTTTCTCTCTTCCACAGAGGCAAAAGTTTGTTCTAAATAACACAACAACTAATTTCAGTCAACGGATACGGAGAGTACAAACATTTCAGGGATTTTAAAAATATACACCTTAACATTTTCGTATATCCAAGATATATGTTCATAAACTTTCAGGTATTTCTTGCAGAGAGAAATATCCTTCAAACGTAACCAGACAGAACTCATATAAATCATGTGAAATGCTGACCTGCATTATTTGATATTTTATTGTTCACCAGCCTTGAAAAAAATAAACTAAGTATCTTTCTCTGTCACTTAGGTATTTGTCACATACTTGCTTTCAAGATGAATTTCAGGGGGGGAGGTGGTGAAGTTAATGTCATATATAATATTGTTTTGAGCAAAAGCAATATAAAAAGCTTTGAAATTTTGTGTTGAATATTTTACTTGAACGTCCTCAGACACATTTGAAATGCTATAATCCTTTCAGTTTTAGAAAACTCTACCAAGTTTATTCCCAGCTCTACAACTTTTATTCCAATTTAACACTAAATGCATTATCCAGGGCACAAAGTGTGGCCAAATGATCCATATTAAAAACAAAATGTCACAGGATTCATAGATTTATTAAGTTTGCTGTCATCCTGAGCTTTAAGTAAATGGATAATTAAAAGATTTAAAACACTTTCTTTGAAATTCTATTTTGATTCAGAAAGAAAACTAACAAAAATAAATTGGTAATGACAGAACTTAAGAAATTATTTTAGTTAGTACTAACACAGTTCCTAATGTTTGGCCCCAAACTCTTTAATCTAGTCCATCTGTAATGATCTCATAGTACTTTCAACCATTATTTAACTGTTAGAAGAAAAAAAACTATGTTGCACTATATGTTTCAACAATAAAATCCCTTCTTAAGCTTCACAAAGCAGAACAATTCATTATTTGATCTCTTTCCAGGTTCAAAGTCTGTCTTATTGCAATACTTCAAAGAAATATGTAATCAAAGACAAACAGCTGTGAAAACAATCTTTTATTACTTTATTATCATCTAGCATATATCTTTAGGGTAAACCAATGAAAATGCTATACAAATAAAACAAATATTTCTTTTAAATTTCTCCTTAGCTATAAATAGACATATAGTTATAATCATTTCAAGGTAGGGCTCAGTCCTAAAAGGTGCAACTACAACTCCCACCCTGGTATTTCACAAGATCATGCCTTTCACTAATTAGACCTCGATTCTGCAAAAAACCAAGCATGCAAGTAATTTCATATTTATGAACTGATTTATATCTTCCAGTTTCTATGTTAACAGGAGTAGTTTTTAGCCTGTGCATTGTATTTATAGCTGTGCAGCCATACTTTAATTTCCCATACCATATATTACATTACTCAGAACAATATTCAGGTTGTCAAATCAAGCATTTTGAAATTGAGAAATATCAGAAGATGGCTTCTGATGCAATCTGAATTCTCCCTCCTTGTACATGTTAGGTTATGTCAGATTTTTTAAATTATGTGATCACATGGTATTTTTTCTAAAGTTGCTATGTTTTAGCTCATCCTCTGAATAGGCTGTACTAGTGAAACAGGGCAGTTATTCAGTAATTTTGTATGCATCATCCAGCTAGTAGACTACGCCTTGTTTACAGTTTATCAGACAAGAAATACAGAAATAATTGGTTTCTCGTGCTCTTTTGTAAGACGTTTATTATAAACTTCACAGATTCCCACTGAAACAATAACATTCTTTTCCTAAGATATACCTATACATAATCTTTCACATAAAGCATAAAATAACGATCGGTAATTCAACATAGAGAGAATCAGTGAGAAAGATGGCACTAGAATTCAGGAACTTTCATTTTCCCCACGTGCATATCCCTCTGCTACACTAACGAACATGCTGAGCAGCCACTACTTCCATTGATTTCAGTGGCTGGAAGGAGAATAACCACTGCTGCAAGTAAGAGTCCACATATCTCAAGCTGAGCACCCTGAAAATGAATTATATGCAGTTAGTGGCCATCTGCCAAATGTTTTAATTGAGTTGCTCAGCATTACACAGAAAGCCTGTGACAGAAACAGGGACAAAACTGGGCTTGCCAGAGTGTCTTTTTCTTGACTCAATCACAAAAGCATCCTCTTTTCTTTCTGCAGCCCCTGATTTGTTCCAGTTTCTGCAGAAAATGAGCCAAAGTACCTATAAACATCCATCCCGTGCACCAAAATAGACAGGGATGCTAAATAAAAAATAGCATATGAAATATAAATTAAAAACTGTATCCTAATAACAACTTAGTGCGAATGCTCCATGGGCAATCGAAGTTGAGCATGCAGGACTTTTCAGGAATTGGCTTTGTAATCTGCATCATATACACATATACTTCAATTTTGCTTCACAGTACATGAGAATTAATTATTTAGCTTTTATTGCTGTGTAAAATATTAAGTTACTGAGTATCATCTTCAAATGAGCAGAAGAAGGTTGTAGTAGCTGTATTGAGTTATCATAGGCAAGACTAGGCCTAGTTGATCGAGGCTATGAAGAGTCCTGTGCATCCTGTCCTTTATTTCCTTCTTCTGGAGATTCCCCTCAAAGCTGGACCTCTGAGTCCATGTACTGACTTTAAATTGCTATGAGGATACCTTTCTACTTCATCATTCTTTCTTCATTTCCACCAGTCCTACATTAGAATGGTCAAAATAAATTATTTTGTTGGGCTGTCAAAATTTTATTGAGGAACACAAGTGAGAAGAGGAAAGGCAATGTTTCAAAACCATTTGTCTTATCTAACCAAGATGGAGGTCAACATCAACAAGAAAAAACATTTCTTTGACTTTCATCTTTCTTCCCATAGTTTTCAGTTCCTGGCACAATGCTCAAAATGCAGAAAGATTTCACACAACAATATTTTCTTGAGAAAAGTGAATTAAGCAGTCTGTAATACATAAAATATAGTGATAAAGATCACAATGAAGATCTGACTGCAAACTAAACCACCTTGTTTTCAAACAGGTTTAAGTTTAGTATCAGCACAGCAAACATTGTTGAGTTCTCCACAAAAAGCTCAGCTGTGTTGCCAGGAATGCAACATAAAATGTTGCTAAGCTCTAAGAATCAAGGCAGTAGGAAACATTTTTGAAAACACATTCCTGAAAATTTATATAAAACATCTAAGACTTAAAAAGAGAAGAAAAAGAAAGTTATGTTCTGAAGTGCTGAGCCAACTGTATTACGAATTGAGATCTCACAGGCTACATTCCTGACTTTCTCTCACATAAAAGCCAACACCATCAGAGGTACCTATGAGTCTAAAGCAATGCTATGGTACAAAATATATCTTTCACTAGTTACAGTTAATATCCTCTCAATCACATCATGTGATGTCCCTACAATAAATTAAGAATTGTTGTAGCAGTTTTTGCCCACTCTGCAACCAACCAGTAAGGTGGACTGAAAATGGAATTTAATGTAACAAACTCCAAATTTCTCACTGCATGACAGATTTAACTAGAAACTGTAAGATCATATTAGTGTAAAGATTATTATAGATTTAATTAAAATTGCAGGACATAAACACATGGTTATCCAAGGAGCCTTTGTCAACCCAGGGTCAAGTAATTACCAAAAGTGAGTATCTTTTGCAGCAATGATCTCTAAGTCCACAAAGCACATCTAATCAATCTCCCCTGTGTCCTACAATATCAGCTTGAAAATAAGAAATTCACCTAATGCAGGACTCCGCATTTTCAGGTAGTAGACAAAATTAATTCTGTAGTATTTTTTATAATGCAAATTATAAGTCAGAAAAAGAGAAGGAGAACAAAAAGTAATTTCACTCCTACAATCTGAACTTTAGGTCAACTTACGTATTCTTCTTTTATGTATTTACAGGGGTTATTTTCTGGAGACCAACTGCAAATTTTCAGAAATCTAACAAATTTTAAAATAGTTCTGCCGCATTGGTTTATAATAAACAGGTCACGTCAAAGTTTCACAAATAGCCTAGGAAAGCAAACCACATATTTGGGCACGGGGTAGACTAAAATAATTACTCTAGCCATGGATTTTATGATTCACTGTTTAAAGTATGATACTATAATTCAGCTAGACATGCCTTTCACATACTTATGACAAACATTTTTCTCTCAAAGACTTGTTATCTACCTATACAAAAGCTGACTAGATGCTATATCTACTCATAATCCTTAGGAAAAAAAAATACCCTGCTGGACATAGACAATCAACTCCTATTGCATATTGCTATGTGAATATGCCATCTTGCCTTAGATAGATGCAAGGTGCCAAACCAAGCAGAAAAAGAAAAGGGTTGCAAAAATTTCTCTTACGAAAAGTGAAAGATGTTGTTTTATACAGTTCAACCAACTAATCAAATCGTTGAGAGATCTGCCACTGAATTCAATTAGAACAGAACAGTGCCTTTGGTTACATGAGTTTCTGTATACATAAATTTTATAAGCCAGTAGACTGACTCAGCAGAAACAAACAGATGATATCAGCAAAGGTAGTCTTCAAAGGTTCACGCTTAAAACAAGAATCAAAATAAGGTAGCAGAAGAAAAAAAAGAGCAACAGACATTTGCCCTCAGTCTCAGTTCCACCCACCTTTATGAGGAGTGGTGTCAAGTCTCGTCTTTTTTCTTTTCTTACCAAATTATAGCCCTTCCAACAAGTAATTAGGTAAAGGGAGAGAGAAACTGAGATTGGGTTAGCCACTTGCTTACAAGTAAACAGGCAATAGCTACTGACTTTGGACATTACTATTATTTTAATTATTATTATATAGCACACTCTTATCAGATATCCATATTCACTCAACTGTTCAGTGCTTTTATTTTTGTTTTTTTTAATAACTGGGATGGAAATAATTCAACTTGTACCATTCCTTTAGTGTTGTGTGGCTTATAAAGCTACAGAGAAAGGTTTCCAGATCTACATTGCTCAAAATACATGTTCAGCATTCCACCAGACATTAATTTTAAAGCTATGTTTAAGTGCTGAGCTGCTCATGAAAGCTACCTTGCCTTCACTTTTAGGTGCTTCCTAAAATATTATCTTTTTCTATCTGAATGCTTCAGTTAATCTGGGGCATATTTGCTTTAGCTCACAGTAAGGAATCTGAAGACTCATCTACATTTAATGAAAGAATAAAGAAACACAGAAGCTGTAAAATGTCTCAGCACACTATGAGAGTTTTTCTCATTGGTATATAAGCAGTCTCCCATGCAGAATTCTCCATTTCAGCACTACAAACCTGTGGTTGACCATCCTTCTGATTCTAGTATGCTATTCCAGTTAATAATTTCTTATCTATAATACTATCATAAATGAAAACTTGAAGCACACCTAAATGGAATAGCAGAAAAACAACTGAATTCAAATGCAAGCAAAGTTAATATGTCTTTCTAGGATAGGATTGCTGAGAGCATCTTTCCAGATGGAAGTGGGGAAAAAAATTTACAGGTATAGTTCATTTTTTTACATCTTGCTCACGGAATGCACTCTCAACAAAGACAAAGATGGACATCACCTGCATAACAGAAGTGGAAGAGACTTCTAGATTCTATTCAGCTGTAATTTCCATCTGATGATGAAAAGAAGTATCTAAGCTACCATGTCTGTTAATGTAACAGAATAAACTATAATTATCCTATTCAGATTATTTTACCCTTCCTAACAAAACCCTAAAAATTAATGCAAATGCATGTGATCCACCTGAGAAACAGAAGAGAATACTCTTCTTCATACCTACTTAAAGCACATTTGTAGGACCTTATAAACTTTAACAATGACTACAAAGGATATCGATACAAGAAACTTATTTTCTTTTTAATTCTTCTATTTTAAAATGAGTTAAGTAGGAGAAAGAGCATCCAGCTGTTTGTCTTCCAAAAGCACAGATGTAAAAGAATCTCTTTTTTAATTTCAGTATCATTAAGAAACACTTCATACAACAGAAAAATGTCTTCTTTCAGTCAGACCAAAGATAAGACTATTGAAAATGCCTTGGGAAGACAAAAGGATCTACATGATATGATATCTGTATGAGTATCTCTATAACCGATTTAAAGCCCCAGTGAAAATGTTCACAATCTTCAAAATCTAACAGTGTTTTACATGTTCACTGAGGTAAGGGATAATTCCTTGTATATTGGGAATGGATACAAGCATGATGTGATGGGGCAAAGGAAGGCTGAAGAACTAGATGAACTACATATTTTTTGAGATCAGAGAACTGAGAGGAGAAAGACCTAAGCATATCATTCTTCTACTAAGTGTCTATTTAGCAATGGCTGGAATTACTAAAAAAAGAGCTTTTTCTGCTAATGTAATGCGAAGTTATTCAATAGGTCTCTATGCACAATATAAAAACATATAGCAGACCATGAAGAATACACTATTTTAGATCTATTCTAATATATTTTCAGTAAAGAGAGCAGACAACTGTCTTCAGCATTCTCTGAATACTACATGAAAAATTGCGAGTCATCAAGATGTTTATCAAGTGCTAATATTTGCACTGAGACCTTTATAACAACAGATATCTGTGTGAAGAGAAACATGTTTATCCACCCTCTGAATAGGTTTGTAAGTGAAGAAAAATGCAATTATTCCGCCCCTTCCAGAACTACTTCTGAAGCTGGATTCTTCTAGGTATCTCTGTAGCAAGCTGCCTTTAAAATGCCCCTCTACATCAAAACAGCCCCTTCCAAATCACAAGAGAAATTTACTTTCTCCCAGAAAAAACTTAAGTATTTCTTAAAACAGACAGATTTTGTAATGTGCCCAACAAATTTGGGCTCTGTGAGACTAATCACAGAAGTGAACTCCAGAGTGTGCCCCTTCTTTCCCCTCCCCAATTCAGACTCCTTTCAACAGCCTCAGGCTCACACCCGAGAGCTGTTTATCAAAAGCATCCTAGGTAATCTCTACTGTCAAGATGTACAGTAAGTGAGATAATTCTTTAAGATAAATCATGTTTAAGAATTAAGCATCTTGGAAAAACAAACAAACAAACAAACAAAAGCCCATCAGCAAAAAGCACAAAGCAAAGTGTGTCATCTGTACAACATCAGATATTTCATTAGCAGGCGGGGATATTTTGGGCTACCTCAAATAGCAAATTTGCTATTCAGAATTTGAATAAAATTTTGCTCAAATGTCTTGATGATTTGTTGTTAAGTGCAGAATAATCAGGATTTAAAATACAAGTACTTTAATAAATCCAGAATTTAAGTTCTAAAGACTCTAATCCCAAGGGAAGGAGGACATGGACATGTGAGGAAAAAACTACTTCCATATAAAAAGGTTTTACAGCTGAACATTAATGAAAAAATAAAAGTCTCCTACCTATAACATCATTGTTTCACCACTAGCAACCATGGATCAATGAAGAACATGCCAAAATTTTAGGAAAAAAAAAAAAAATGAGGCTTTTTTGCCCTGCCATAGGAAGGGTTTTTTTGCCTTCCAAAATATGGAATTTTTAAATGGGACATGAATTCGCAGATCAAAGTGCAAAAATCACCAAGCTGTCATAGACACATGCATGCATAAGACTACTAAAAATATACAAGCCTGCTTGAATATTAGCATGCTTCCATCCAGCAGCATGTTCATACAACCTAAAATGACATAGTCCTTAAGTCTTCACATTATTTCCAGCCATTCTGGAGAGCCCTGACCAGTGCACAGTGCAGCACAGCACAGCACAGTGTGTTAGGAAACATTCAGTGCAAATAAGTCTTAACGGCAATTTAAAATCTGTTGCAAAGCTTCTCCTTACTTTATCGAAAGCTCTGTCACAACCATGCTCAAACATTAAGTATTTATTTGCAACATCTGAAATCTCAAATATTTTCCAAGTGTAAATGAAACAGAATTTAAAAATGAATCAGTGACTTTAGCTTTGTTTTAACTCCAGTTAAAGGTTATAAAATATGCATTAGAATGGGCTGGCACAGATTAACAGAACACAAAGCATTTATAATTTTCTGTTTACCACTTTTCCCAAGAAGTCTAATTTATTTGCCCTAGGGAATTATACTTTCCATAATATTTAACATTCTAAATATGATGTGATTTCTATAAAGTAGGTCATACAGAACTTGTAGAGGAGTCTCAGAGGGTGTGGAGGAAGGTTAAGCAAGTCTATTGTTTGTTCTGTTTACCATACATGGTAAACTGACAATACTTAAACACTTTTTTTTAACTTTTTTTTTTTTTTAATCTGTCTTTTCTTCTTGGACCAAGGAATTTTCTCCGTCACAGAGTAATAGAGCTTGAAAACTCCAGCATCAGCAGGGAAGGCAGGCACTCCTTAGCCAGCCACTGTGTGAGAGAGAAAATGCAATTAAGGCTCCCACCAGGGACAGAGAACTAAACAAAACCTGCGTCTTCACACAAGAGCCTTTTTCTTCAATGTGAAGTACAAGGCCTCAAATCTTGTTGGTGAGATGCTAGCATTTAGGACAACACACTTTCAGATTTTCTCACAGCGGATCAAAGTAAATAATGCAAGGGCAGCAAACAAAAGGGAAAACTCCAGCGTGCTTACATTAAAAAGAGATTACAGGGGGCTTACAAGTGATTGAAGGAATAGATGACATTTTCAGAAACATAAAACTAAGATCTTTAAGTACAGCTAGCATAGCAATGGGAGTCTGGCTCGCTGACGTTTTAGCAGGAGAGACATGCGAGCAAGTTATGTGTTCAAATACACAACGTGAAAAAAATGCTAATTGCTATCTCACTTATTTAATGTGAATGCAACTACTCTTGATCTTGCTGAAGTCAGGGGAAGTTTAACTACTGATCTCAAGAAAAAACAGCATTCTGGCCTACTTTCAGACCACACTTTTAATTTTTCTTCACCCTTGTCCTCATTTAAATAAACACATGTTAATGGCATGGATAATTAGGACAGTTTCAAGACATGCATGAAAAAAACCAACAGTTTTCAGTGCCTTCACTCCCCATGCAGGCCATCATGATCCTCTGTTAATTCCATCTCCTGTTTCCTTTGAGGACACCAATCCCTCAGAAAAGTAGTAGCCCTTTAGTCACCAATGTTAACAATTCTTCTGTATCTCAAAATTCTTACGTATCACCCATCCTCAAACCTTTGAAGCTCTCCTAGTCTTGATACAGAACTCGGGGAAAAGCAATGGTGAGTACGTAGCAGTTTTTGAGCAGCTCTCTGTGACAAATGTCATCAAAGTCTTACTCATTTTGCCGGGACCCATATGTATTAAACAGTGATTTAGTATGACCCAGACAAAGAAAACTTGCATGTTGAGAAAAGAAGGGAAGATGAAGCTTCAGTGAAAGTACTGAAGTGAATCAAACGCACTTCAAGTAACGTAAACAAGAGATTTGGAAAAAGAAAAGGTTTTGTTCTGGTGAGAAATATTGAAGATGTTTGTTGGTCATAACACACAGTAATTCTTTGCTTAGTTCCAACTCCATCAGAAGCTTGAAGCTGTGAATAAACTCTTACTCAGTGACAGTTGTGTGCCTGATGTAATATTCATTATATCTATTTTCAGAAACATTTATTTTACCTCATTAAGTTATCTGCCCGCACTCCCTTTCAACTCAATGGATAGGCCCCCCTAGACAATGATTTATCTCACCCAGCCAGCTTCCACTAGATCCTTAGGGCAGAATCCATGAGAATCCAAAGCATTTGGTCCAATTGAGTCATCTAAGCTCCCTCTGCGGTCAACAAATAGAGAGAAGGAGGAGACAGAGACAAGCACCCCAGAGAGCAATTCATCACAAGTGTCTTACAGCACCCTCTGAGAGTGTCTCTGCATTAAAGACAAGAGTCCATGACCTCAGAGAATCCAGATGACTAGCTGAGACCAGATGACTCATTTCTAGATGACCAAAGTTAGTGAGACGAATCCCTCTATCAGACTATTCTGGGTGATAATGAGCAGAGCGACTCTCACAAGAATTGTATTGTCAGAGGCTCTATCCATATCTGCTGCCTGTTCTGCAGAAACTGGAAGATAACATTGTTTTGGACATTAAAAACAGATTCCATCTAGATGTTTTCCAATGTCATTGGAAAGCAATCCATTGAATCAAACTATTCTTTCCT
The DNA here is from genome assembly GCF_000695765.1 of Mesitornis unicolor. Lineage (NCBI taxonomy): Eukaryota > Metazoa > Chordata > Aves > Mesitornithiformes > Mesitornithidae > Mesitornis > Mesitornis unicolor. The sequence goes on along the minus strand of NW_010180093.1, from coordinate 66,132 downwards.
CTTCCAAGTCTCATCCTCAAAATGCTCCATTTATTTCAGCTAGAGTCCTAATACAGCAAAATATGCATCTCATCTTTTTTTCCTACCAGCCTCCCTCTATTCTACTATTTGTAATTATTTGACTTTTTATCAAAGAGTACATTGTGTTTAAAACAACTGGTAATACCAAAGGAGGAGAAAAAAAAAAGCACCAGACAATATTGTGTTCTGTATCATATCTCTCTTGTTATCAAAGTAACAATAATAATGCTATCTTATAATGACAGTAAAGCAAATATTGCTGTTGTTACTTCGGAAAAAAAAAAAAGTAAATTGATGTTTTATCTACAAAAAGACTTCCAAGATCTGCAGGACTTCATTTGGCTTCATGTGAAAGCCTTTTAAGACAGACAGTACTTCAGGACTGACCTTCTAACACATAGCTTATGTGCTTTCTATTTACATGAGCATACACATAACTGAAACAAACCAGTTATGACCTAAATCATGGCAAATCAGCTATCATTATGAAAGAAAACTGAATTACATAAAAAACAAATTAAAGCCTGTCTTATACATACAAACTGCATCTCTTCTGCAACCTTCTCCCAGAAAAACACCAGCAACAAATCCTGACTGAAAAAGTTGTTCAGCAACTGTTACAGAGCAAAATGTTTATTCTTAGTATACAATAGTGTCCCCTCCATCTCCTCTGATGAGCTGTTGCAGCTACTGAGCACTATTTCGAAAAACACTCAAATATTGATTTTAAACATTTCACTTCAGTTAGGTAAAAGCCTACTAAGTAAAGCTAATTTTCAAGGAATTAGACTGGTGCTGGAAAACGCAAGTAATTCACACTAATTTCCGTTTAACGGCACTAATGAAACAAGATAAATATTGCATATGACTTATTATAACTTTGTTTTGAAAATCAAACAGTTCAGAAAATAATCAGTAGGCATTCAATCAAGGAGTATTTTATCATGTGTAAATACAGTGAATTAAATCCAATCTCTAACACTTTATACATTCATTGACTTTTATGTCCTATGTATATTTTTATTCTGTTTCAAGAAGTCTGGATCTAATTGAGAAAGAAACTGAAAAACAAACTATGAAAACTAGCAAATATAAAAAGCCTATTACTCCACCACAGAGGATACTGTCAGGCTTCATTATTTAGATGAGCATGAGCATTGTAAGTTATTCTATTGTGTGTTCTGTTTGAAATTAGAAATACATAAATTAAAATTCTCATTGAGATTAATTTCAGGAACTAAAATAGAATTTAAAATGTAGACTTACAGTGATGTCTGGAACTGCTGCGTGTGGTGATACCTGATACGTACATTTGTATCACAAAGCAACTGAGATTTAGAATATGTTGTAAATGAGAGGAATAAAAAATATTAATAATGATAAGATTTGAATTAATTTTCGGTACCTAGGAGAATGTATTGTAATACAGGAAAGTTTTTTGTTCGTTATAAAAACAGACATTAGAATATATTATTAAATGACACTTTAACCCATTATTTGAGTTCTCCTTGACATACACTCATGCATGTATATGTGAGTGATTGCTTATGCAATAAGCCTGGGAAAAATGTAAATTGTATTTCCTCATAGCAAATTGCAACTGAATTAGACTACTGGGCAGACATAAACAATGCAATCAAATTCCCTGGCTTTTTATTGAGCTTCTATTTGACTTAGTATACATTTGAAAACAAAAAAATTGTGTTTCTCAGGGTCTGTGACATTGCAGGCCATGAGAGATTCAATGTCAGTGCTGGCATATAAATTTATTAGTCTATAAAATTTGACATTCTCTTATTTATTCACAGAAAGGACAAATAAGATATTTTTTCACACTTACCAGAAATATCTGGGAGTGTTTATATGCTGCTCCATCTGGAGGATGCAAATAGTTGAGGCTGCTTTACAATTCAGCAGGCAAAGGCCTGCTGAAGGATAACAAATGACTTCATGGTGAAACAGCTATTGAAATTCTTTCAGTACGTGATATTAAAAACAACTGAACAAACAGAGATAAGGGACAAATAGGATTTGAAACAGACCTTCTTTTTTTTTTAACCAGTGTAAAAGAAAAACAAATGGAGCTCCTAGTTGAGGCTATACCTTTCAGTCATTGCTGAATGTAGCTTTATTTCATACCTAAGACCTCTCTTAGAACGGTAAATGCTGACCAAGTTTAGTGTCCCAGATATGAAAACAGTAACAGGACACTATCACTGGAATCCTGAAGACGGGATAGGAAGGAAGGATAACTTCATTGTTCTATAGGAAACGCTTAAGACGCTTTTTCCAAAGGGAAAAGAAAAATTACTTGCTCCCTGTATGTATGAGACATTCAACAAAGAAAATGTAGTAAACGCATATAAGCAATGAAAATTTAACGTATGTTTAAAAGCCAAAGTTGTCTCAGTAGGAAGTCTGCTTAAATGACCGATACAGCAAAACGATTGATGAAGCATGAAGGTGAAGCATGATCAAAGTACTTCAAAGATGGAAAAGAAGGAAGCAAGGAAGAACACATTTTTAGAAATTATGCTGTGATCCGGTTATTTGGAATTTCCATTTTTCATGGAATCATATTGCTATGCCCGTTATACTGGCAAAAAGACCCCAGCAACAAAATCCCCCAGAAACATGGAATCATAAATTATTTATATCAGAAAAGAGTTCTAGATGTCCTCTGGTGCAACCCCTACTGACAGCAGTGCTAGCTTACTTACATTGGACCAACTTAGAACAAACAGTGGCTGACACAGACAGGCAGGTGTCTTAACATTAGAAAATTCACCACAGCTTTTGGGCTATCGATCTATCATTAGATGTAGACAGTCTATGAAATGTAACCATACTAAGCCCAGTAAATTCCGAGAGCTTCCAAGAAAGATCAATAGCTCAGGGTGCAGTCAGTCAGGTACCATCATCTAAGGGAGAAATGAACCCCAATCACTGTAATTCTATACCCTGAAGCATGGGATCGGATTATCTGTATTTTAACGTGCATGACTATAAATGTTAGCGTAGTCACACAATTACTCAAATCTTTTAAAAATTCTTCCACGGTATTTGAATTCGCAACCTCCTGCATCTGGGAACATGTGGCTTGAGGGAAGAGGATGGACCAAATCACAGCCCCTAACCCTGTAAGGAGTTGCCATCTCAGTGATGCTACACACACCTCTGTCCTCCAAAAATAAAATCTTCAGAGTCTAATCCTACATAAGTATATATATATATATCTCTATACTTTTATACTTCTCAAGTACTATTACCTTTCTTTTCTCCTTCAGGACAAAAGGGAAAAACTGACAGATAAACCAACCTGAAGACCAATGTTCATTAATCAGTTTAAGTCTGCTTCACACAAACAAGCGCAACCACATTGGTTAAAGTTAGAACTTCTACTGTTGCTTACCAAAGTTTTATTGAAAACCTGATATACCTGGCACACAGTCACAAAATCATCAATGGCTGGGTTAGCGTTTCTCAAGAATGTACCTACACAATAGTGTAGAATAACTATTTCACCCCAACTTCACACCAAAATAGGAGCACACTCAAGATTAGACACCAATCTCCATGTAATGCAAGAATTCACACTGACAAAGGAACAGTGGTTCCCAACACAAAACTCAGATCATTTTGTCACCTTCATACCAATGCAGTTGCATTCACACTGCACAGAAGTGCAGAAGCTTTGCAAAATTACCCTGAAGTAACAAAACTGCAGGGGCTAGACTAACCTTGGTTATCACCATACTTCTTCTCCTCCAGATACAGAAACAAACTCTAACAGGACAAATAGTACAATTGCATTCCGCTCAGTAGGCTGCACAGCTCTCCTTGCTTTCATCCCTTTCAAGCAGGATAACCAACATACAGAAAAGTTTGGTGTCCTGCCAAAACTGTGGTGAAATATAAGACTACATTTTTAAGTGTTTCTTTTTCTTAAAACTTCATTTTCTATTAAAAAGAGGAGAGGGACAGATACTGTAATTTGTTAAAAAAATCCTATAAAGAGCTTCTGGCTCAATGTAAACAAACGAAATACCAGAACTTCAGATCTTCAGCAAAATACAGAAAGAAAAGTCCATTAGCTTACTCTCCTGGGCTCAAAATTAAATATAAAGAGGGAAAAAATACTTACATCACCTTTTTTATTTTCTTAACTTGATAGGATGCAAAATACCGTTCAGATTTAAATTCACTTCTGTAAAGTAGCATTTGGCATTTCAATCAGAAATCCATCAGATGTTCCAGTTTAACAATCTTAAGGTTGCTACAGTTCCCTCAAGAAAAGATATTTCACGTTCCCCAGAGCGCAGGTATTCTAAGAAGTGTCTTGCTTAGTAAGGGGACATTTATGAAATATTACAATTTCAACCTAATTAGACAGAAATCTTATTAATTAGATAATCATCCAAAAGGATATTAGATTTTGTAGATGGAGGGCAAAACAGCAGCACAATAAGGCCCCATCTTTTCCTGCCATTTTAACTGCTCCTTCGAACATCAGTTTGCTTCTTAAATCGTTGAGAGTTTAACTAGCTAATCACAGAGATATAAGAAAGTTATCTATTGAAACAACTCCCAATGGCAAAACAAGCCTCCCTTATTTTATTTCATTGTACATATGTATATAATATTTACAGACATATAATTTTACGCATGCATGTGTATCTGCATGCTTAAGCTCATGAAAATGTCATTTTGCAACTTCTCCAGGAAATTACTATTAATTTTTTGAAGTACTCTTTCTTTTCAGAATAAACCAAAATCTTAACATACCACAGACTTTTATCCAGCCAAGTGATACACTTTTGTCAAAACTACTTTCCAAGCCCTATTTTACTTTACTTAACCCAAAGGCCTCTTCGTTTATTCTAAATGTTCTTTTCCAAAACTCTAAAGTATAAGTGAAAAGACACTAAACTCTTTCTTTTTGCCATCTGCAAATGGAGTAACTGGAAAGCAGCTCTAACCAATGGACAGAATACACTGTTCTACACATTCAAGCTTCAGTTCACAGAAATAATGTGTTCAAATGTTATTATATAAAAATAGCATCTACCTGTAACCTGCCTGGGACACTCCAGTGCAATAGGGTAGTTTATTATTTCTACTGCTAGAACTTCATAGATTCTGACTGTAATTCCCAAATAGAGCAGCTAATGAAAAAGTTCAAAAGCTAGCTTACTTCATTTGGGGAGCTTACACACTCCCTTAGACAAACCACACTGTAAACTTACCTTCCCATCTATTTACCTTCTGTAAGTTAGCATAAAGACTATTTTCGTTTTTCTACTTATGAAAAGTGTCTGAACTTCCTCCGTGCTTAAAGGGTCAAAATTTATCATTTCAGTTCATCTAATAAGTAATGTTTTTGCCGAACAAAACCAATTCCCAATAAATTCTCACTGTATTTGTGTGCTCTGATTTGATTTAGAGGCCTGTGGGGAGACACCATTTGGTAGCACATGAACACAGAGGGGTAGGTGGTGCTGAGGAGAAGTAGAGCTCATGTGCCAGAAGTGTTATTGTGTCAGGTTGATTTATTGAGTGAGCTTCACTTCACCGAATGTTCCGAGATATTTATTTCCCTAAAGGCTCTGCAAAGATATGAACAGACCTGCATCCACAGATGTCATCATTGCTCATTTTACCGAGTCATGAAATTTTCTCAACTGCAATTTGTCCATCTAAAATTGCTGCAACAGAACAATGTCAATAGTAGCTTCCTACCCATACTACCTCCCTCTACTACACACTCTTGCCACATCCACCTCCTAACTTCAGAGAATTTAAAGAAACAGACCTTCTTCCATCTACATGTTAAACAGTCCTTCCAGCACTTCCTTTTTTCAATCTACTAGGTAATGGAAATTAAAAAAAAAAGGCAAATAAAAGGGACTAATCAGATGCCAGAAGAAAGACCCTAGTAGAGCATATGACTGAACAGATTAAAGAATACCAACAAGTGAAAAAAAAATACAAACGTCCTACTTGAACAAGTTAAGAGCTAGAATCCCATTACCCAGAATTAAGAATAGTCAACTCCTGTCATTTTCAAGGACTTTTTGGTTTGTGTTTTGTTTTTCAACAGTAGCTGCTGCAACTAGCGAGCAACCATCATTCTCACTCTACTCATAATAGCAAAGAAGAAACAGATTAAATTTGGGCCTGATTTGATTTTACAGCTGTGCGGAGAGGAAGAAATAGAAACACAAATATCCTTATGCTCCCACACATTCAAAAATTTTAACTTCCTTAGAAATAATAAAAGTACTTAAAGCGTTTCAAAAGCTGGAAGTGATACAAAAAGCAAACATCACAGGGAGTAAAAAAAATAGTTTGCTAATCAATTATAATAAATAAGGTTTATAAAAATGAAGATTTTCTTAAATATATGCAGAAAAAATGAACTGTCTTCAACACATGAGTTTTAACTTGCAATTGTTCCTTTAAGGTTTCAGAAGGATAATGTCCTCCTACATAAAGTTTTAGGTGTTAGTAAGATTTAAATAATACAATATATAAACAGGATATTACAAATAACATAAGCTCTTTTATGAACTTTATCCAAAATGCTTTTGCTGTGCTACATAAGAAGATCTATTTAAATACACATGTAAAAGTGAGTGCTTGTGGCCTATGTCAGAATACACTGGTTTATTTAAATATGTTAATATTTCTCATTATGCCATTAACAATAACCTTCATCCATTTGTGAAAAACATTTTGCCAAGCATGCACATAAAAAATTAGCAAGTGAAGCAAAATCACCTTAATTTGCTTTGGACCAGCAAATAACCAACTAATTTGCAGAAATCCCTGCCAAGCACTCATATTAAATGCTTCATGCTTATTTTATGACCTCTGCTGCTCCTCTCCTTCCCAGGCCCTGAATCATATGATCATTAACATATTGCAAGGTCTGAAACTTTATTTTTTACATTCTTTAATTAATGCCTGTTTATAGAAGGCCATAGGACTTCAGATCCAGTTAATGAAACTTCGCTCCCCCAGGCCCCTGGAGCCCAATAGAGAGCTTTCTCCTCTGTTGTTTTAGTAGCTTTTTTCCAACTGTTTGTTTATACACACTTAATTGATCTCTTTAGTCCCAGAAGCATTCCAGAGACACAACCTGTTCTGAGGCAAGTTAAAGTTTTTTTTCCCCTTCTTTATAAAAGCCCTGATTGCCCAAGGTTATCAGTTTTAATTTGAAAGTTGAAGATTCAGCTTTATTTACACTGTCTAAAAGACAAAATTGATATGGGCCCTGAAGTGTTCATTTTTACATTCACACGCAGCAGAGTGGATTGCAAACACATACTGTATATAATTATTTTGATGTAGAACTAAGTAATTACTAAACACTGCTATGTCTTGTTTTATTGCATTTAAGAAACTCAGTCTTCATAACAAGTTGAAAATAAGAACAAATCAGTCTGCCAATGCATGAAATTTTCATGGCTTTTCAATTTACATTTTACATATTCCCTATGACAAGAATTTCTATTATGCTATTCTCTTTTTTCTGCTATAATTAAATTAAAAAAGTAATTGGCTGGTGCTGCACACTGCTGCAATGTCTTAATCACATAGACAAACAGTTTTACAATAGCTTACACCATTTGCCACATGGGGCAATGACATTATTGTACCAGGCTATAAACCAGGAGACAGATATCACATACCAGCTATCAACCACTGTGTTGAATCTCCTGGTGCCTGCTTGTGAAAACAGAAGAGAGAGGTACATTTAGTATGTTGATTGGCAACTCTACGGCTGAAATCTTAATTAACTTCAAGTGACCAAGTTAACAACATGATAACAGCAAATGTGTGTGGTTAAAATGAGTGACATTAGAAATATCTACTTTGATTTCAAGATGTAAAAATCCTTGGGCAGAGAAAATAACACAGTATGCCACTGCTTGGAAAAAAAAGGAACTAAAAATACTTTACTTTCAAGGTTGTTTTTTTAAGTGAAAAAACCCACAACTAGCAGCCATCAAGTAACTTTAATTCAGTATAATCAATCTTTTTCAATAGAGGAGTAAGAAAAAAATGCCAGCATACCAGACACAGTTACTCTTAATTATAATTTCCTAATCACCTAAACTGATTTAGACAATACTTCCTCTGCATTCCTGTTTAGGAAAAAAGTACCATGAGAAAAATAAAAGACTTCCAAAACTACCCTTATATCAGAAATATTTTTAATAGAACCAGGCTTCTAACAGTCACTACAGTGTTCATCTTGAAAATAAAAGAAATGCATTTAAAAAATCTATCAAGTCATTTGACTTAAAACTTGTGAGGCAATTGAGACAGAATTTCAATGTAAATTCAAAAGACATTAAACTGAGGACTTTCTAAAACAGAAATGAGTCCAGCAAGTTCTTATGCTTTATTATTTTATTTTTACCATTTTCTTGAATACATACATTTTAAAAGACTCATCCCCATTATAAAGTCAACTGGGATCATGAACTGGACATCTCACTGTCTAAAGACCTCAACCAAACTGTCATGCTAGGAGAGTACCAAATGGCTTAATTTCCTTACAAGATTCACTATGATTGGCTTTTATTTTTTTCCTTTTCCCAAAGCTACCTTTTGTTTCAGAGACATGGGAATTTGTCTGGACAATGAGATGCAAAGGTTCAGTTCCTTCACCTGAGAAAGCTCAAACCCAGATCAACTTGCCTCTCAGGAATACACATCAGACTATTGGCCAGGTGATCAGAACTATAAATGGCTCTTACTCAAACTGGGCCATCCATGTCATGCAAAATTACTTAACATTTTAAGACCACAAATAATCTGTGCCTTAGAAATCAGGGCACTCACTAGTAGCCTACAGCCCTACTGCTAAATTCGTTTTTAGGGTGAAACAAGCACCTTAATCTATTACATATGGAAACTATGTTCTGGGTGTTACTCCACAAGTTAAGCACATTTTTCTTGATGAGCCCCTTACTGAAGTTAAATCTAGATGTATATAAGTATTTGTGCAGTGATACATGCACATAAACATGGTTACATATCTTTAGCTGCATTTTCATCTACTTGGAGAGAGAAAAAGGATTTCATACTACTTCTCAGTAAACTAAGTTAGAATAAACCTTATTGTAGATATTCGTTCTAAAACCCAACTACTAAACTGCTAACACCAAATCTCAGCTACATGATGCTACTTGATGACCAAATCAGAGCAGCAAGAGTTTTCTAATTGTGTGGAATGGGAGAAGTCTAACAGCATGTCTCAGGATCCTGGTAATGTTGGTCCTTAGCACAGAGTAGACTCCAACACCAATACTAACAGTGCCATGGTTCCTTTCAAAAACTCAAGCTGATAAATTAAATCCATCTTGTGTTAAGAACAATTAAGCCACCATAGGGGGGTATTTAGTCCTCCTACTTCAAATCCCAGAGAATCTAATGCAGCTGACCTAAGAGAAGAAATGTGATGGGAGGACTCCAGGGAATTAGCCAAAAAACCTTATAGCTGTAAGTGTAAACTCACTGAGCTGGAAACTGTCATGTATATACTTCCTACCTATAAATCTCTCTTATCATAACTGATTAAGGCAGAATAGGCATGATCCTGTTCCCACTAATGATAATGGCAAAACTCCAATTGACTCCTTCATTCCTAAATTTGGCAAAAGAAGAATTCATCAGCTCCCAATTACTGTACAGCACAAAGGACTTGGATGTGTCCTAAGGTTTTTCTTACCTCAGCCAGAAGATATTTTCTCACTTTTACCTACTTGGATTTTTATTGCTAAGCAGAACACAATGGACTGGAGTAATGCAGAGAGTGAAGAAATCCTAGGGAACTTAGTGTGTAAAGAAATGATCTCTGCTAAGATTTCTTAATATCTCTTACGCTCCGAGTCTCAAAGTCTGTTTCTATTGTTTTGTATTACCTTCACTGCTTCTTCAAAACAGCAACAGCCTACCTCTATACCACCTGACAATACCGTCCCATCACCTTTCAAGTCCTCCTGTAGTACAAAATAGTAGTAAAAAAAAATATATATGTATTCCATCACTATACCTGCTAAACTATACCTGCTAAAGGAAAAGCACAGTAAACTACCTTGAAGAGTTCAGGGCAGGTCAAAACCAGATAAAGACATTGATTCCTTAGAGTATTTATCAAGATTTTACTAACTCAAATCATAAAAGGCTGGAAAGTTACAGAAGTTAGTAAAATGGAATTTTATAATTCTCAATTTAACTCTTTAGAAATGCTCAACGGAAGCAATAGGAGGTGCTTATTACTTGCTCCAACTCTTTGTCATGCTTTCTCTTATTTTTTTAAATAAGAAAATTCAGTGCCTTTGAAGGCTCACAAAATGCATTTGAGATTGCTATCAGATGCCAAAACCAGAACACATATCTGCAGCTCATGGACCAAATCCTGGCCTCACTGAAACCAGCAGGATTTTGCTTTTGAAGTTGCTAGGGCAATTCCCTGCCAGATCTCACTCAATGATATGTCTAGGCCCTGAAAGAAGACATTTGGAGGGCCACCACTGCAACAACGGCTCCAGGAATGACACTGCGGTTTAACAATCCTCACAAAGATCTGTTCAGAGGCACTGGCAACCCAAAGTATCTGTATCCAAACCAAGGAGCATCAGGTGATAATCTCTATCAATGCTGGCTTTGCTCACATCTGACCTTCCAAGCTAATGGAAGAAAGTTTAACATCCTAGTCTTGTCCTTCTGGTATATGAGGTTGCATACAGTAAGTTTTTACAAAATTTTCCTTTTTGCCATGATTGTCACATTTTTTTTAATCCTTTCCCTCTTGGAACCTGTTTAAACACAGGCATAGCTTGGGTAGCATCCATAAATGCAAATAACTGATTTAAAAAGAAACGTATTTTTGTGGTCTTCTGTTTAACAAGAAAAAAAGAAACTGAGGTTAGCCCTAAAATAAGCCTACTTTGCAGTGCAAAAAAAAAAGGTAAGTTAGCTCTTCTCTTTCCTTCAGATCTTGAAATTTCATCCATGACTGCAAACTTTGCCTCCTAAGACACGTTTTTAATATCACAGTTCCCACTGATCCATATGGGAACCGTGGTACTTCTCACAGCCAGGAACTTCATTTTGGAACAACCAGCTTGTAGGTGCATGAAACACTCTTGCACTTCTGCACAAGAATGCAAGATGAACTTCCAGTGCTTCCCATCATCATTCAGCAATTTTCGCTGCAGATGTTCAGAAATAAAAACAACCAAAATAAGAACATTTACATCAAGTGCGTCAGAGGATGAACTCAGATCCCTGGCAGCAATGCAGAGTCTTCAGCATTTGCTGAAGCTGAACAACAAATCAGTTACTGTGGTTGACCCAAATTTTGAGCTCTCTGGTTGACCACCTGAAGAGCCACAGTTCAGTATCCACCAGGCCACAGATTTATGAAGAAGAGCTCACAGACTGACAGGCGATTTTGTTACAAAAACATCTCCAACGGTGGCATCACGAGGAATGTTTTGAACCCAAGTAAAATATTTAGTCATATTTCACATGTTGCCCAAAAGGACTGGGTTCTCATTAGCCCCTTCAATCTGACCAACCTTCAGTCAGGAAAAAAAAGGCAGAAAGTTTTACAATGTCATTATTTATTTGGTAAAAATTTATCTCTAAAGCACAAAAAATTTACAACTCTAGGCAACAGACTTCACAGCCGAGAAAAGTTTGTGATGCCTTAATAAAAAGCAAAAATCAAAGCAGCTCCAAGACATCTTATTTTCTGGCCTAGCTTTTAACAATATTTCTATTTATGAATAGATACTCAATAAGAGAGCATTTACAGTGAGAAAAATTGTACTTCTCCACCCATCAATTTAAGGCTTGAAAACAGAATTCTTTGCCTTTTTTGCACACCACCCTTTAGGGCAAATAGTGGTAATGAACACCTACTAGTCACACAGAATTACAGTGCTCTTTATTTCACCCAGGGCTGAAAAAATTTCCAAAGGTTTGGAATCCTGAAACCTGTAAACAAAATCTGTGGAGCAGATAAAATTTTAAATGGCACAATGCAATTAAAGCTGAATTCAATTTGAGCGCACCCTGTCCATCTGTCAGAGGGAAACAAAAGCCGAGGAGCTCCATTATTGCTGAATCCCTGCTCTTGTTAATTTGCTTGCTGAGAGATTTCAATTTCTAGGAAGTGCACAAATTAGTGTTCAGTCAGGGCTAGATCCTCAGTAAGTATAAGCAGATGGTGGAAATCAGCCCTAATCAAGTAGCCAAAGCCTTTTTTTCTGTCTGATTAAAGCATTTTAATCCTTTCATATTGTCTGTTTTTTAGTAAATACCTACCATCATTTTTTCCCGTCCCCATTTGCTATCATTTTTATTCCAAAAGAAATTCAAAATCAGTTTCTAGTTCATTTACTTATTTTTAGAAGAATATACTTTTTAACCATACTAGTATACTTTGGGCCAGGGCAATGTGTGGCCAATTAGATTATCCCATTTACTCAGTTCACTGAACTTACCTTTTTTTTTTAAATTGCAACAAAATAGTTAATACACGGTCAGCTAAAGCAACATACACTGTTTGTCTTGGTAGTTTCTGATTATCCACTGGAAAACTCCTCCAAACACTGAATTCATTATGATTAATATTAAGAAGTTCAAAAAAACCCACATAATAACTGCACAAAATGATGACACTATGTTTTCTGAACATTTTTCTACCTCTGCGAAGGAAAAGAAGATGATTTTTATATTAGTACAAGCCACACAGATGTCCATTGCAGGAGGAAAGCATGTTTATACCACAAAAGAAGGCCCTAATAACTCATAGGTGCTACAGGCATTTGTGAATAATGAGAGCTAAGATTAACACAGAAACATTACAAATATTACTGTGAATAGAATACAATACATAATTAACTCTTCACATTTTAATGAAAAATAGCAGAATTCATTATTTCAAAGGTTAGTTGTTGTCGAATTTGGAGATAATGGTAAGTATAAGAGGGAACTGCCTAACTAAACATATATTTACAGAACCAAGATAAAAATACCAAACAAAACAGCTGCAAATTTGATTTGCATAAAATATACACAGTAAAACTTTGACTGCAATTTATATTGCTTTATCTTTTTAAAAAATATTTAAACAGATTTTTTGAAAAGCCAGTATCTTCAGACCAAAATCTGTTTAACATTATTATATAAGTTACACTTTCATGTGTGTATTATAAAAAACAGCTGAAAAATATAAACTTTGATAGCTGGATCTACACAGAAGTGTGTAAAACAATAACCTTAGGGACACATTTTTCAAAAACAGTACACAGGATTTAGCCACACATTTACCATTAAAATTAATGGCAGTTATTTAGCTATAAATCCTCAAGAAAAGACTTTGAAAATGTATCCTTTAAAGTCAACACCATCAACATAATGTGCAAGGGTGGAAGAAAATTGAATTTTGAACAATGAAGAACTTGAATATAAACCATGTGTAGTATTTCCACTGAATGATATTTTGGTATCCTGTAAAGCAACTTTATTGCCTAACCGCCGTATTAAAAACCCCACACCTAATATTTCCAGAAATGCAATAAATAAGAACAGATGATTACTTTCATTTATCAGAGGTTAAAGGCACAACAATAATGAAAAATAATTCCTTGCTAAGTATCTGAAATGCTTTATCCAAGGAACATTTTTACATCTCCTGAAGGTGCTTCTGAAAATTCAGAAGTGCTAGTACTGAGTTTTTTGCAATTCAGAAACCCTACATACAAACACACCTACTGTATTCCTACACCAATTCCTGATTTAACACACTTGTGCTTTTCATGTTTTCCCCTACTTTTCATATTAAAGATCCTTTATTTCTACCAATAGCCTCAAGCAGGGTCCCCTTCCAGTCTCCTAAGCAAACATTAACACTTACATTAGCGTAACACTTGTAAAGCAGCTTTTCTTTTAGTGAAAGAAAGAAGGCACCAGTTCATCACCGAACTAATCCCAGAGAGACTTTGTCTATTTGTATTCCCCTTCCAACCCTGCTCTCCCAAACACCCTCCTTCCTCTTCCCATGCTTTGGCTAGAGAAGGAAGCAAATTCCCTTAAAAGCTATTTTTCAGCAATAAAAGTAAACTGGAAACTTGGGTTTAGTTTAAGATTACGCTAAAGGCTGGCCCATCATTTCCAATGACATTTCATGGAACAAAGTCTGAAGTCGAGGACAACGTCAGCCTTCACGAACAAAAGGTTCAAAGGTTCAAATCCTGGTTCTACTTTCGCCAAGAAATAAAATGGAATTTAATCCCATGCTCATTTACTCCTCAGTTTACTTCTGAAACTGAGACGCAGTCGCAGGACGACACCTAAATACTACACCACACCAAAATTACCAACGCATTCCCCATGAGCCACTGAATACCCATAACACAGAAGAGACACCCAACTCTGCAAGACCAGAGCTGCCTCATCCTGGTAGGATTTTCAAGCTTTCATGCACTGCTTATTGCTTAAAAACAGTAATAATAAGAGAAATGACATGTCAAATCATCATTCCGATCACGTAAGCTAAGTTCGGGACAATTACCGACTTCCTAAAAATAGCGAGCTCCGATCTGGAACACAACATGGAAAGCAACAGTCTGTGGCTGCAGTAGGATGCATTTAAACATGAAGATAAGAGTAACCCAGATGAATGAGAAGTGAACTCTATACGTGTTGATCTTGTTTTCTGCACTCATGTCGCCTTCTCAGATCCAACCAGAATAAAATTTGTATCTATTTAGAATCAAATATACAATGGCAGCAAATACCACTAATATAAAACATAAGTTTTCACTAATTTATGAAACCATATGAACTTTTTTACTCTAAAAATCTAAATCTATTTTTTTTCAGGTCATACTTTGAATTCTTCAAATCCTCTACTGTTTGTTTTACACATTATTTCCTTCTTGATTTGTAGTTATCACTTAAAAATTTGAATATGGTTTAATTTTTATAACATGAAACGGCCATGCATATTGCAAACATATGCACCAACACATCTGCGCTCAGTCCTTTCGTTGCTAGAGTACTAATATTTTTAAGTGTAAAAGAACTGATGCCTTAAAATCATATACTGTTCAGACAAAAATAATTTAACATTGTATTTTAAGTATACAAAACAGTACACTGTACTGTTAAAATTATATACTTTTGATGACAACTGCAACATTGTTTTTTTTTTTAATGCAAATTGTTCTTGACAGCTTGGAGGTTCTTTATTAATCACTTTATTACTATTATTGCAGCTGTGACCATGAAGTATATATACTCGGTAGAACACTTGAAACGAGAATGTGAAGAAGTTGCCTGCAAACTGTAAAAAAGGTTTCCATATAGTTTAAGAGTCAGAGCATGCTTATCATGTTGATCAATATTATCTCATTTGCATATACTCCATATGGCAGCATTCATCTGTTGTCTTTTGCTTATACTTAGACCAAGGACTCCTTGGGGCAGGGACCGAATGTTTGAACTAAGAAGCACAATGGTCCACAGTGAGGACTTCTAGAAACAGCGCTAACATGAATAGGAAGGAATAGAGGAAAAACAAAACAGGAACTTTTTCCAGCTAGCAAACAGTTTAATACTCCTTTAAACAAGAGAGAACCAAAACAAAACTAAAAAAAAAAGAAAACCAGAAACAGAAACTAGAATCTAAAATTCAGATTGTAAGCAAAACAACTTTTTGATTAGTGATAAAATTGTTACAGGTTGGCTTAATACTTTTAATAAAACTTCTGAAATTAGGGTTGGAGAAGTTTTGAAAAGATATAATAAGCAAATACAAATCAAGGCACATCTAATAGCCTGTGTTATCATAAGAAGATAACAGTACATGAACTTATCTAATGTAGTATCACAACCAATTTGAGGAGGTACTTTATTTTTTGGGTATCTGCAGTTAGCATACAGTTAACAAAATCCAAAATCAAACAGTTAACACCATACTCATTCCTTTGTCTTGTCATTACATATCATTTACAAAACTCTGCAGTATGAACTCTATCATATCTACCTCAAGATTCCTTGATCATATAAACATACCTCTTAAATGTCATTTATCTACTTTATAAATATGAAAATACGCTTAGGCACTTTGAGTATTTTGTACATATTTAGCTCTTAAACTTCTAATAAAATGAATGCTGTTGACATAACTTTACACAATGGAAAATTTATTAACTAAACTCTTCAAGGTCTTTTTAGTCATGGTCTTCAAGAAAACTGATTCCTTGAAGGAGATTGACAGGAAAACTCTTTGTAGCATCTTAGTATGTTCTCTGCAGTACAGCAGAAAAAAAGTCATTAGCTATTCAAAGTAAAACTTTCAGCAAATGTGCCTAAGACATATTGACCTTCTTATAGTCAGGAAATGCATCTTGCATCTTTATGTGCTTTTAAATATAATTTGTCTAAATCGTCTAAAGTAAATCAAAAAACTATCACCCAATCCTCTCAGTAGAAAGGGTAAATTTTAATTGCAGAACTTAAAACCTCACAATTAAAAGCTGTGTTGCTACTTAAAGCTAGCACAAACACAAGAATGAGAGTTCATGCATACAAATCAGCTTTTCTACCACATCCAGAAGGGTTCTGCAGAATAGCCTGATGAATCCAATCTGTACCTTCTAAATTTAGTTTGAAGGAAAAAGAAGTGGAATATTAGCCATGTTTTAACAAACTATAAATTCTTTCCTAAGTCACTTTGAATTGTGAATGACTTTGTGATAATCCACATTTGATTACTGAGAAAGCTAAAACGATGTTGATAATTCAGAGGTAAGTATGCAAATATAAAACGTGGTGAAATATAAATGCAGCCAGAAACCAGAGACGGGTTTTTTTGTTGTTGGTTTTTCTCTTCCTGGAGCAAGCTATTTTGTGGAAAAGCTTTTGGAAAGCAAGCTCAGAATTTATTATTTTCTAATTTAAAGAAAAAGTACCTATGGCATAGTATGTTACACAGTTAGTCAAACAAGCAGGTAGATGGAAAAAATATACACGAATGCCAACCATGTACAAAAGGAAAAAAAAAAGAATCACAGAATCACAGAATGGTGAGTGTAACTGAAGAAAAATTGAAGTATAATGTGAGAGTGTAATTGAAAGAAAAATGACATATTTCTCAACACTATCTTCATGATTTTACGCTAGATTCTCAGCTGTTTTACCTTAAGAGGGCTCCTTTTAGTCAACAGGTCCATGTCAGTGTATGACAGATGAAATTCTAGCCTTTTGTCTGCAAAATCCATTTTAAAACCCTCCTAAAGGATCCAGTGGACACTTCACACAGCTATATCAGCAGTTGTGTTTCACTCAGTTATCCTCATCTGCCATCCAGAGGTGGATATGCCGGGAGGATTTTGTCTATGTTAACCGGTCAATCTGGAGTCACTTCATTTTCTTAGGAAGTGCGAAGGAAAGAAGATAGAAATGGTGCACAGTAAATAAACACCCTGGCATACTCTCACACTTAATCTTCTTCGGGAAGAGGCTTAGGGCTTAAGGCAGACCTTCCCAATGGACTCTAAACCATCTCCATATTCCCTGTAAAATCAACAGAAGATTTCATCGATTTACTACCAAAATAACTAAGCTACCATTTTCTTGCTAAACAGCTGGAATTTTGAAGAAATAAAAGTGTGCACTGATATCATCACAGGACCTAAGAAAAATTTGGATTTTACACTGTCTACAGCTAGGTGAATGGACCAGGCAATTTTATTCATCAACTGTAAGGATAATTCTCTGAAACTCAGTACTAAAATCCCCATTCTCAAACTTGGGTTCTATTAATGGTGGCCCAACAACAGCATGAGGAAGTCCTTTCCCCTGATTTACAGGAAAGAAAACTATATCTGAGATAATGGTGGCAAGTAGAAAAAGGTTATGGAGATGTTGCACACACTTGATCTATTCTGCCTTTCCTGGCTTGGCAGTGAGTAACAAATAATATTAAGTATTTTTTCTCTTGGCATAGAGAGGAAAGGCATCTCTATTTGAGATGAAGCAGAAGAAAAGACTTGGAAGTGGAGAAAGAGAATATTAATAACAAAATCCTATATGAATTTTCTGGGGTCAAGTAAACACTGCACCAGAAGTGTCCTTGGGAAGAAGTTTCAAAGGTTTCAAAAGCATCCCTAGGACAAAGAGGATTCAAAGACTATTCTATTGCAGGTAAATGTCCAGGAATAAGCACCAGCAACTTTGTTAGTGCCAGATCTGACTTATAATGTATGATTTTTTATTGGCAGAAGCTTTGAGGCACATGTATTGTGGGGAAAAAAAAAAGAAAAGCTACATTTGCTACTTCAAATTAGACAACTCTCATTTAAGTAGTATTCAAGATCTGAAAGGGAGCCCAAGATTGAAAACTAGCTTCTAGTCCTGGTTAAAACTGCCGAAACTCAAGCCAATTCTTTGTCCTTGCTGCTATTTTAAATCAAGTTAGCTAATTTAAAATGCCACTTCTGCATATACAGCAGCAATAAATCTGAATTCCTGCTTGCCTCTCCTTAACAGACAGTATTTTCCAGTGTCTGGCCCTCCGAGTTCTGCATGATAGGGCCTTTTGGCCTCACCTTACCTGGCGAGGTAAGCAAACCAGTGATGAAGTCATTAGCTTCAGGGACACTGGTATATATGCCCAGTCCTGGTTACTGTCAGCAAGGTTACCTGTGTTTGATTGATGCTTACGTCAAGGAACCTGAACCTGAAATAAATGTATCTGCTAAAAGAAGTGTTCCCCAAAGAAACGTTCCCCTCTTCTGGGTAAGGTCTCCTCTGCATCAGAGGTAACATGAACCAGCTCCTCTAAAAAGCAGAGTAATCTAGGAAAGTGCACATCTCATCTTTCACATCTGCTAACAGGATTTTCATACTACATATTTATCAAGCAGGGACCTGGTTTACTCCAAGAAGGATTAATTATATTTATTGTCCAATAGAATACATCTTGGGCAAGTCCGGGAAGATTTTTTTTCTATAATCTGCTACAATTTTAAGGATTAACGTAGAGGCAAGTCACGAAGAGATTCTGCTGTTGGACAGCCAGTCATGCCCTTTTTTTTACATCCTTTTATTTAGCTGGTGCTGAATATTTGCTCTGGAAAGAACACCCTATTCCCATGCCTCACCTAGACTAGCACTTGAACACACACCTTGTGAGAGACGAGGTCTAAGGGAGCAACAGCCAAATATACTGCTCTCACTTCTTTAAGAAACCAGGCTAAAAATACACGTAACATACATGGCCTAAAATGTTTAAAATGAGATTAAGAAGTACCAACCTAAAAGCACCTAGAAATAAGATTTCTGAACAGTATAAATCTTCACTACTAATAAGCAAAAAATGAAGGAAAAGTTCATGTCTCCTCTCTTTTAGCATTACTGTGGGATACATAAATGCATTATTTCCTCCTTTAAAAAGAAAACAACCTCTTTTCATCCAAACATTTTTTTAAAAAACTCAGTCTTAATTTTCCCTTTCACTAGGACAGGAAGTTTCAAATACCTACTTTCAAATCTAGTCTAAAAATCTAATAATTTATTTAATGTATTTGAAATAATTAGCCACCAAGAATGGCAAGTTTGTGAACTAAATTACTGCAGATATAGAGGAATGAAAAACAGGGTAACATTTCTGACAAAGTAATCACCTACAGAAAGAAGTGCTCAGCATCCCTATATAAAAATTAGTGCAGATTCTCAGTTGGTGCAAACTGTAATAGGCCCACAGACTGCAATGAAGTTATGTTAAATTATACCAGCTACAGAACTGTCCCCAAGCATTATACTCATCCTCCGTTAAATCTCGAGCTAAAACGCATTCTGAAATGCAGCTTCTCATTTCGGCAAGCCTCCTCAAGGAGGATCACCTTATAAGATACAACTGCCACGCTGTTTCTGATAAAGGGCTGCCAGCAAGGACACTATTTTGATAACCCTCGTGATAGCACTTCATAGAGGCCTCCACGCAGGAGAAGCAGCACAGTAAATGAGCGTAGATACCCAAACTGCTTCCTTCAACCCTTCTGAAAAAGCCTAGATCACACTCTAGTAATCTGAGTATCAGTAAAACAGCACTATGGTTTTTTACACAAGCAAAGTGCTAGATTTGCTATTAAATTAATTTAAGTCACAATAAAAATTCATTTATGTTTAAGCACTGCTGTTTCTGGGTTATTTTAGTACTCATAGCATTCATGCTGCTAGAGCCCAAAAGATCTTAATAAAGAAATTGTTCCTGACTAAGAAATCTGTACAAAAATATAGATTCTGCCAAGGCCAGCAGTCTTGCTGAGTACATACCAGGGGCACATTTTAAAGCCATCTTACAAAGTTCTGATTTACACAGTCTTTTCTTTTTTTTTTCCTAAAATTTCAACATTTTAAAGACAAAAAACTCCACCTTTAAAGAACAAATAAAGAATACAACAGTTGTTATTTGAATGAGAAAGCAGCAGTGAGCCACACCTCACACAATCTTCCCCACTTTAAATTATGAGAGTCCTCTAAGTATGTCAAGCAATATGTGAAGCAATCAATAAAAAGGAAGCAAGTCCAACTAAACACTTTAATTTCTCTTTAGTAAAATTATCTCAGAAAGACAATTTAAAGAATGTTTTGTTCCTAGTGTTCCCTTTCTCTGAACTCACTGTTCACTCAGTAAGGAAAAATGCTCTGACATTCTCCATTATTTGTGCTTTTACATATCCTTCTTAAATTGACAGAGTACAAATATGCTGTTACTTAGGCAGTTTTAATAACTTTCTTTTGGAAGAATGAAAAAGGAGAAAATCACCTCCTAACTTTAGTACCACTGAATGGCTTTATATGAGTACTGTCCTCTCCTTGAAAGCAGCACCAACACAAAATTCTGGCCCAAAAGAGGACAATGAGAATTTTGCTGCTGCCTTTAACATCACCAGGACCTCATATTTTGTTCATGCCCAAAAAAGTAATGACTGCTCTTAAATCCTCCATGCAGAAAAGTTCAGTGTTCTCCACTCAACTTGTCCTTCAGCACCATGCAATGCCACCAGCAGCAGTGGATGAAGAATGTTTTCAGAGCGCCACAAACAGAGGCATACGCACCACTAAATGTATCCTTTCTAACTTCTCCTTTCTCATTTATTCCAGCACTCTATACAGATTATTCACTGCCTTTCCATAATAATTAAAATATAAAAATAAAGTCAAGTCTGTGCTATCACTGAAATATTTGCTGCTTCCTCAAGCGCTTGTCATCTTTATTTCAAGAACCATACCTTGAATTTCACCACAGAAGCAACGTAAAGACTGAAATCCAAAATTATTCTTACAATTTTTAGGCAAAGTCTGAAATTTTAAGATAACAAATCTGTGTGTAATTTTTGTATGGCATGAAAATGGCATATTGATGGAAAAACAAGTGCTACTACTCCCACAAGCATATAACACACAACATAAAAACCACCATTAGCTAGCACACTTCCATAAGCAAATGCCAGAGACAAACATTAAGACATTGAGAACTTTGTGAAAGTGCCTGTAAAATATCAAAACATCAAACTACTTTGAATCAGTATTCCTTATATTCCTTCTCTTATAATCCACTTTCATCACCTATCATAACAAATACACACAAATTCCTTTCTGGACATAAGAATACTTCCATCATATTTATTGCTACTCGTTAGCATGTTCAGTTTGCTGATAGATTGCCTTTATATCATATAGGGGGAATAGAAAATTGGAACCAAAACCAAAAAGCAGTTTAATTATTTTAATTAATTCCAGCCTTCAAAATAATGCAGAATGCTACTGAATACTTAACAAGCTACACAAACCAAAATACATTTGTGCTGTACAGTACAAAACGGATGGCAGTGGAGAGGTACTCTTTTAGGCTCTTTGGAAATCATGTTGGAAGATACCGTAATCTAGATCATAAGTGTGCTTTGTGTAAATAGGTAGCTTTGATTATATATGGTAATGCAAGCCATAGTTTATCAATAATATCAGAAGAAAAGTGCATTTGTAAAATTGATTGCTAACCCAATGAAGACAGACTAAGATATATGAAATCAAGAAACTCTCCTGCTGTGGAATTAGAGGTCTTGGGCTCCCTATATCTATTCACTCCTTTTTAACATATTGGACCAACTAACTAAACTAATTAGTTAAAAGTAAAAGTGCAACCTGAGGGAGCCTCATAAGGAATGTAAACTAAATGGGTGGGGAGGTCTGTAGGTGTCAATCAATAACAAAATGCAAACTGTCAAGCTTGCTTTGCTAACAAACTGTCACATCAACAATATGCAGTTAATGACTACAAATTAACTGTATACCAGATGCTTGACACTTTGTTATGACACTTAGCAAGCTAGTTGACATTTGGGGGATCAAAGCTTCTTTAATTACACTTTGTATAACATGTGCAACCTTTATGTCCACATATTCCTTAGAGCAAGACTGTTCAAGTGGCAGAGACTGGTTTTTGGGGGTTTGAAACATTCCAGTAAATATGGATTTCGACTGAAACAAAACTGCTGAAACACCTCACATCATTATTCAGTATTATCACCGTATCTAAAATAACTCTTTATCTTGATGTAGTATACCATATTCACTCACTTACAGACAACCTCTGCGTGAAATAATGCATTTTCAAACAGTGTTAACTGTATCTATAAAAGAAAGACACACTAGGCACACTACATTTAAAAGAATCTCTGTGTTCAAACTGATGTCTAGAATCAATGCTACACATTGATATGTCTTTCCAAAACAAAATTAATTTCCTCATCACACAATCCAATGTAGGACACAGAATTAACAACATTTTCATTTATCCAGCACTTATTATATAGCGTGCCATGTTCAATGAAAATGTATAAACTAAAAGCAGCCTCAGAGTTGCAAATCTTTATTAATATGAGCAAATCCATTGGCTTATTGTGTTGTTACGAAGGTGTGTTTTCAAAAATTTTAACTTTCCTGTTTATTCCTTGAAATGGAGGTCCTCACACTGCACAGGAATTACATGCAAGTTGATAGCTATGTATTTCACGGGGTTTTGTAGAAAAATTAACATAATCCTAAATACGAAATAATTCTCTTAGCACAGGAAAATAGCCTTTAAAGCAAAATATAACATCAAAAGTAGTATCTCCCTTCCTACTTTCAACAAAAGTCATTCTTGGAAGAAATATATAAACACATAAATTCAAATGCCTTTTTTCCATCCTAGACACCTAACTCAGACTCTTACATACCTTTTTATTTGGATTGCATTAACACCCTTTAACATCACTTACCAATTCAGTCTTTACCGTACAGCCTTTATTACATCGGATGTTAACTCTGTTGAATGTTAACTCCTGTGATTACCATAGCGTATCAGTGGAGATCAACTTTAGGAAGGGTTCCTTGATATCTTAGGGAAAAGCTTTCAAATTGCATGAAGCACTGAAGCTGGCTTTACATGTCTCAGTTCTTTTAGTCTCCTCGTTCTATGTGAGCTGACAACGTGCTTTTCTATAAAGTCAGAGCTCTGTGCAATTTCTGTCCAAAATATGTAATTCTAATAAGCCAAATCCTTTACACCATTCTTTGAAGCACGTTTGCACCATGAAATGTATTGATCACATTCCTCTGACCTAACATAGAGGTCTCAAGCATAAGCATCTCCACCTGAGCAAATCATTCCTTACCCTCAACTCAGAGGAACAGGAACTTTTAAGGCATATTTCATCTGATCTATTTCAAACGTTCATATCAGAGGATAAGCAGTGCTCTGGAAGTGTTTATTCCTTCTTTACACACCTCAGCTACAGACAGATCCCTTCCTTAGGGCTTCCCGTATGATCTACCAAAGAACTCTTCTATGCAGACATGGTCATGAAAGAAATACCTGTTGCTTGTCTACATGAGCGGCTTAGAGAAGCTACTCACTGGTCCATCTACCTCCCAATCTCGAAGGCAAATCTGACCACTTTAACATTCTGTGTATCAGAATTATTCATATTCACCCCCATCTAACTAACAGTCCCTGTTAGCAGTCGAAGGTATCAGGAAAAATATTTAGCCCAGATGCATCCTAACTGAGTGTGGGATACAAAAAAAGGCTGGCGAGGCCATTAAATGAGAGCTTGACCACCCAGCTGGGTATAGCGTGTGAAAAAGGGCATTAGTACGCAGGGTATTATTGTTTTGTTCTCCAGGATTCACTTAGATCTTTAGTTTCCACGAGTGGGAACAATGCCCTCATGACTCATGTGGCATCAAAGCAATGTAAGTGATGTTATTTATCCCCTTCTATGTATACTTGTACTTAATTATTTCATGCCGGATGCTGCTTGCTTGCGTCATATTCTAATTAATAGTAAGAAATTATGTATTTATCTGCTTTCCATTACATAGCACAAAACTGCATGTGGTCAAATGACCATGGACACACATGCCTTTTATTATAAATCCTTTTAAAGCATCACCCATCATCTACAAAGAGCAGCACAGAAACCAAAAAGCTGCAGAGACAATCAAAAAGAAACATGAAGTAGAATATGTTGTTCAAACTCCCCATGCAATGCTCAAGACTTAATGGGTCTGCAGTGATGCCCTTCTGAATAACATCTAACCCAGCTATCAAGGCCAAAAGATCTGCTAATTCAGTTTAGCTTTTTCCTACAAGGCAAACTAAAGAAAAATAAGACTTCATCCTTATTCTTACTACATTTTCAAGCAACATGGTACAAAGACAGTTCTGTTTGCTGCTGGTTAATCTTTAAAAAAATATTTATTTCAAAATCAGATTCTGAAAAAGACCAGCAGCAGTAGGTCCTCATTTTTACTCAGTTTTCCCCTCTAAACTGTATTTTGGGTAGTAGCAGTGGTATGATTCAATTCAGAGAGCAAGATTTGGGACAAACTCGATTTTCCCAGTTCTGCATGTTTTATCAGTTTTGGTTTTCAGATTCTTACTGTGAAAAACTCTACCTTTTGGCTTGCAGAGTATGCAAGTAATAGACAAGCATTCCTTAGTAAGAAACCCAAAGTTTAACCTCCTGCTTATTAATTGCACTTAAATTAATCCAGGCTAATCATTTTTAGTCCTTCTACTCTAAACAAATAAAAAAGCAAAACCATCAAACTTAACAGCAGCATCGTGTACCCATAAACCTTAGGGAAGCTTATTTTCTTTCATCTTTAAAAAATATTACTCAGATGAAAGGCAGATGTTTTAGACTGTGGATGATTATGCAACTGATATAATATCAGTGGTTATCTATTAGGGAAAATAACAGAATTATCATTTCCATTACTTCCTATATGCTGCTATGAGCCATGTAGTAATAATTCTGTAAGTTTCCTAATATAATTTTAAGTGCTACATGTTTGAAAAAAAGTAAAAATTATATGAATATATCCACTTATGAAAAAAGCTTTCACTGATTAGAGCTCATTTCCCTAATATACAGATTTCTAAAGACAGCTCTATTTTAGTTATGTAAAGCATGTAAAAATTGGCATGTGCTCAATCATAGCTGAATCTGAAATCAGCCTGTCATTTTAGACACCATACTTTGGGGGTGGGAGAGGGGAAGCTCCTGCAGAAAAACTTTTCCTGGAGACTAAATGGCTAATGGTCCGCTGGCACAACAATGTTTTGCAGGAAGATGACACTGGGTCGTTATTTTGAACCTTATTTTCCAGGCAGAGGAAAGCAGAAGACACTGTTTCTTCACAAAGGACCTCAAACAATACTTGTTCTCTTCGCAGAATGAACAAGCCACCCCAGATAATGCCCTAATCTGACTGGAGTTGTCCTATATGCTAACGTCCTACCCAAGAAGTGGGAAACACCTGACAACTTGTACACATCTGGATCTACACTAGATCACCTTGCTGTTTTCCAGTTGATAGGAGAGAAATGAGCAATTCCAGGAATTAATAATCTCATCCGTCCATGGTCATTTCAAATACATCAAGTGAATCATGGTCTGAGAAGCGCATATTTCTTTCCACTTGGGACAAGGAAGCAAGCTCAATTATTGGTGTCTGAATAGCAGATACCTAAAGCTGGCCTGATTAATCCCACCTCAGACAGTATTTGGCAACAAGCAACAAAGCCATATCTCTATTTTGAATGTTTTTCAGGACAGCCGCCTTAATGAACTAGTGAGAGCAACTCGGCAAACATCTTAAAAATCAGTCTCAAAGTCATGAGGAAGAAAATAATGAAGTTAGCAGAATACCCCATCTGGCAGCCCCTAAAGAAATACAACGAAGTTTCTGACTCAAGAAAGAAGACGTGGCAACTGTAGGATTGCTTTAATACACATATATATACATATATAGTCTGTTATGTGTGAAAATAATTAATTATTTCTTTGGAAATATTCTATTCAGAAGAAGCTAAGTATCTTCTCATTAACTGAAATTACAAACAATAGAAAGAGCTAGCCTCATTACTGCCATGTTTAGCTTATTTTTCCTCATTTCCTGAGCAGAACATAACTAGAGTATTTTGTTCTGATTACAACAGGCACTGACTTTTTCAAGCTGTAAAAAAAAAAAACTCCCATCTTTAAAACCTGCTTAAACTCATCACCATCATAGAATTGTTATTTGATGAGCGTTTGCAAACTTTATGAGAAAAAAATATTATGGATCACTGTATGAAAACTGAACTTTTTAAAAAAGCTTTTCATCAGTTAACTAAACCCCTTGATATCCAAGCAGCATGCACATAATGATACTAAAAGCTCGCAATGGAACTTCAGAGGGCTATCAAGCCATGAAAGATCTCATAAAAAGACAAGTGATTAACTTATTTAAACTGCAGGAACAGGACTCAAAATCACCTCTCCATAATTTCTTCTCCCGTACACAGCATTTTGCTCTGGAATAAACTGATCTCACTATTCATATTGGATTCATCATTTACCAGAGAATGAAACAAAAGTTAGGTGATTCAGTTGGTTCATAGAATACAATCTTGCTGCTCATAAAAAACAACTAATTCAATGAACCATGAAATGCTAATGTGAATTAATGCTTAGAAATGTGAATTTTGTTTCAAAAATGTCCTGAATTTATTGATTAGTAAAGTACCAATGATTTTACTGGTTTACAACTTTGTATGCATTTCCATAAACCTATTTATAAAAGCTCTTGATTCACCAGCTGTATATTTAACGGCATCTTAAAAATAAATATTTAAATGAACACAACCTACAAAAAAAAGTACTTGCTACAATTAAAAAGCCCTACAGCGCTTGGTAATGTGTCCTTAATCAGGACAGAAGTAGTTTGTGGGGTGTACTGCAGTTGTAATACAGTTAAGAGGATGTATCCATAGCAGATTAAAGTTTGCTCTCAATTCATTACCTCTAATAAAATCTATTAGATCAAGGACAAAAAAGCTTGAGCAAGGGAATGGTAGCTAAATACATGAAGCTCAAAAAAAAAGTAACTTGTTAAAGGGCAATCATTTAAAGGTTTTATGTCACTTAAAATGCTTATAAAAAGTTCAAAATAACTTAGATAAATATTTGTTTCACAAAATGTAGCGTGCTTAGGATGCTTATGTCTAAATACCAAACATTTTACAGGTTTGCAGGATAATGCAACCATCTCAAAATACACAACACAGAGAGGCTTACACTGTGGTACCATGCTTGTGCTTATGCCACAGAGAAGCATTTTAATAAATCAAGAAGCTCTCTACAGAACTGAAAAATGAGAGCTCATATTCTCCTATCAGGCAGCATGGAAATGGAAATGTTTCCATGGACTATGGAAATAGAGCCTACTGTTCTGTACAGTCCTCAGTATTCTGTAATCAGTACGTGATGTTCTGTGTATCGTAGCCAGTATTTATTTTGTTCCTGAAATTAAACATGAAGAACAGTCAGATACTCAAGTGTTGTATTTTTTTACTGCTTGTTGACTTGTCACATGAAACAGGATCCTGGGACATGCCTACCATAATGCAAAGGTAAATCATTCAGGCTCTGTAAGTCCTTGGCTGTTGCACGGGTTTAGAGTTATCTTCTCAGTTTTTGTTTATCTTTCCATCTCCAACAGCAGTTAAGGCTAAACTGTTATTTGAGGGAATACTAAGGGAGAGACTCCAGTCTGGCACTTTTAGTGACAGTGTAAGTAATTAATAAATAAATTTATTAATAATTTTTGCTTTAAAAGTATGGGCAGATAAAGATTATTTTCAGAAATTTGCAGAGCTGCCCCTTCTCCATTATATAATTATTCCAAACACATGAAAGCCTTATTAATTTATTGTGCAAGTCTGAGCTTTCTCACTCACACCGTATTTACAAACAGGGTGCCCTTCTTCCACTTAGATACCCACAATGTAGAAATACCCACACAGCACAGCCATTCTATATACTTCTCTCATAATCAATGGTGCAACACAGGAACTCTGACCAGTTTTGAACTTCTTTACAACGATGTGAAGAACATCTTACAACTACTGTTCCTTGATTGTCAGGACAAAGATCACCAAAGGTCACTGGTTGAGATGGAGAGTTGTACACTGCAGATGTAAACTGGGATGAACCAATTCCACCACTGCAGATCAAAGTATTTTGAACACTGGTGGGATGTTTAGGAAACTTTTTCCAAATTAGGGCTGATGTGTAAGGTCTGTATTGTATTATCTAAGAAATAGCATGAGAAAATGCAGAGTTTTCTGGGACTGTGTGCCTTTAGAAATAGTTCCTAGAGTGGATTAACACCAGAAGGACACTTGTGCTTTGCTTCAGAGGGAAGTAACTGGTTTATCTCAAAGGAAGTCACAAAAAAGTCATAGAGTGTGGATGATCAAGATCCAGAAGTAAAAGGTGACCTATCTTACAGCATAGGAATGCCCACAGACACCAGCTGTAACTGAGGCACCAAACACAGAATTAAAGAAACAGTTGTCTAGGTAATAATTTAAGAGATGGTAAAGAAAATCTACCACAGAACACAAATACTTTAAACATATTTTGAGCTTTCCTTGTTAAATAGGCTCGAATTTGAGACCTTTTAGAACCATTTTAGTTGTGTAATACTCCAAAATACGTATCTTCATTATGAAAACATGCAGCAAATAAATAAAACCAAACATACTGTTTTAATACAACTATGTAGTATACAAATACATATAGATACACATGTATGCACTGTATACACATCAATATATAAAACTTTTGTATACATTACAGCCACACAGCTAATTGATTTTTTTTCAGTGCGCACTTTAAAATGCAGCATTTAAAAGTACTGCAAGTAAAGTTTGCAAGGGTGTTTTTTCAGCTACATTGTAAGTATACCATTAGCTTGTCGTGTTCATGTCAGATATCTGTTTATGCCATGAAGTTCAAACAAACATGTGACTTCTTTAAATTCTAAGCAAGCAATTTGTAGGCTGCTCATCCATTATCTCCGAGCACGCTCTCTGTACAAGGTCTACTAAAGTAATGGTTCTTTCATCAAAGCCTAATGGTTTGTTTCAAATAATCAAAGTAGTGTTTATATCACTGTCCTCAGGTGCAACCATTTTGTTTCCAGGAGAACGGTATAGTACATGCTAATGTCACAAGTGATAAATCAAAGCAACTACATTTGTTTCTCTACCTTAACCAATCTACCCTATGTCTTCAACAACAGCAGCAAAAAAAAAAAAATCACCCTGGCATTTGCACTCTGTAGTTTATTCTGAGAGCATGAGTAATTCTGCAAGTAGTAAAGCATCGTATGTAAAATAACTCACTCATTCCTTTCTTCTAATAATAACAAGTATAGCTTGACTTATGCGGGAACTAGCACTGTTATCTGAAGTGGGATAGGGATGTTTCTCCCCACTACAACATCTCATGAATCCTGAGATTTTTTTAATGCAACAGTCTCCTTTCGGTTGAATATAGTGTGTCTGATCAATTCAATTCTCCATAACACAGTGATAGAAATTAACTTTCTATTTGTTTTTAATTTTTAAATTTAGCCATCAGGGTGGGGGGAACCTTGCAAATCCCTTAACTGGACAAAACAAAAACTTTGACTTTGAAGGATCTTAGGCATCTACTCAATGGATTTTCAGAGCAGAAGTGAAGTTAGATCCACAAACACATTTTCTCTTTATTTTTTGTGATATTTTGTTGCAACATCAGTAAGATTTCGGTGTCTCTAAGATGATAAAAGGGGAACTTCAAATACCCTGCACACCATGTTGGATTTGGTGTTGTA
Source organism: Mesitornis unicolor (assembly GCF_000695765.1). Taxonomy (NCBI): domain Eukaryota; kingdom Metazoa; phylum Chordata; class Aves; order Mesitornithiformes; family Mesitornithidae; genus Mesitornis; species Mesitornis unicolor. The sequence goes on along the minus strand of NW_010180093.1, from coordinate 35,814 downwards.
ATTACCCTGGCCCTGTTATTCTCTTTACCAAAAATGTGCTGGGAAAGTCAAGCAGGCAAAGCTTTCTGTCCAACGGGAAGCAGAACCTGCATAGCCATCAATCATGCCCCATTTTCAATTAAAGGAATGACACCGATAGCAGCGGTAGGAGATTCTGTCAGTCCTCTTAGATACAGGGTGAGGGTTGCCTACGTTAACAGCTGAAGGGGCTGAGAATCATGGAATAACAAGAGAACGATGATGGACAAGTGAGCTGCAGTAGACCAAAGGTTCACTTTATGAGTGTAAGTTCAAATCATCATCTTCATCATCACCCAGTACCCGAGGAAAACTAATACTCACATTTTGTTCAAGAAAGCAAGCAGGAACAGTTGCATGACTGGGTGAGGTTTCTGAACGAAGACAGCACTTTATATACTGCTGGGCCTTTGGTAGTGCTACCACACTGAACACGTTTGAAAAACATCCCTAAAATTGTGAGCTATAGCAAAACCAACAAATAAACAAAAATGTTTTCATCCATTTCTGTTCAGAAGTCTGAAATGCAAGATTAACTGGGAAGCAAGCAGCCACCTGCACTTCAGGTCTTCTCATGGTATCAGTCTGCTTCCTAGAAGCCAAAATTTGGTAAATTGCCCAGATCTGACAGAGTGGATCTCAGGAGTTACTGTGATGCTACTGTACATCCTGACACAGAGAAGAAGGGAAATAAAAATCTGAACTCAAAATATCACTAACAAATTCAATTTTGGATAATTTTGTATTATGAAACTTTCTACTGATTAACATTCACTCTGAAATACAAAAGCAGATGGAAAAAGAAAAACAAACCCAAAACAGAAAAAAATGTCAGTGATGTTATGCCATACCGAAATACTATTTTAATTTTTTTTTAATGTCAGCAAAAAAAGACAATTTATTTGAAACCCTTTTTTTCCTAGATTTGGCCTCAGAAGCTGGCCTATAGGGTTGGGGTTTTTTTTCTTAAAACCCAGGCCTGGCTCTAAGACTTTTGGTTTTGACACAGATCTGGATGCCTGCATGAGAAAATGGCATTAAATGCCATGAAGAAAATGTGGAGCCTGAGGAGAGTGCAGAGAACAGAGTTTCTGAACCCTCCTGGTCTACACTCTGAAAGTGACAGATCTGTTCTTCTCCCAACTCTACCTGTGGATGCAAGAGGTAGGCAGGGATAAACTGGGTGTCATCTTTACTTAAATGAAAGCACACCAAGGAAAGAAATGGCTGAGAAGGAAAGGCTGCCCAGGTTTTGGTTCAGAAAACATGGCCATCAAGAGGAACTAAGAACAGTAGTCATCTGGGTCAGAGAAGGGAGGACTGGAAAGTGTATGAAGGCCTGTTCAGCTTCTCTTTCCTATTTGTTTTCTCTCAACTGCTTGTCCTTAGTGGCAGAAGGACAGAAGATGCATGCTCAGGCATCCCTAGCCCTTCAGCTGTTAATACAGGCATCTCCCCCCCCCCATCTCCTCACTTCCGGAGCCACTCGCTTCACACAGTGGCTTCAAGCATCTGAGAATAATCTGAAGGAAAAAAAACAAATTGTGCCAGAAGAGCTATCCAGGTAAGGGGAAAATAATCAGAGAGCTAAGATGTAAAATTCAGAAAGGTAAGAAAAGAAACCCCATTTCTGACTCTTCTTTCGTGCAGGTCAAGGCTATTACCCAACATGTTAGGATGTATTGTCAGCGTAACCCCGAGAAATAAAACAAATAATAAGAAAAATTTCCTCTGGCTAATTTTACTAGACATAGAATAAACTCCACAATGAAAGTGTGAATAAGCTGATTAAATCTGACACGAAAAATACATTCCTACCGACTTGCTTTTGCACATGAGTCACCACAAAAACTAACTTTTTGAAAAATAAAAGGAACCACCGGATATAAATTCTCCTCAGTTCATTAAGGTGGGTATTTCATTCAGTGAAAAAAGCCTGGAAAACAAAGACTTACTTGGCTAGCCATCTAACACTAAATAGTGATTAATTTTCTACTACCACACTCCCTATTAGTATTACTCCCAAATGTTCAGTTTAATTTAAGTACTTTCTGATTCATGAACAAGGGAATAACATACAGCTATAAAAAGGTAATCCAATCCTAAAATGGCCTTAACCCCCATAATCTGCACTTCAATGGCAAGGGAAACTGTATAGTTTTGAAACTGTAATCAAGATTTTTTTTTTCAAACACACACACTGGAGCTGTCCTTTGCTCCCATCACTTATTAGATTACAATAAAACGACCATGCTCTCTTTATGGTGGGAACACAGCGACCCTGGGGTGATTTATAATCTTGTGAAACCCTGTCCACGCTGCTGACCAGACTTTTTTTTTTTCTTTTTTTTTTTTTTTTGAGGCCGCTATCTGTTTCTTCAACTGATGTCTTCCTGCTGTGACAACACTGTTGGATAGCTGTCAGCACATAAGTATTTTTCAGGCAATGTATTATCTCTGCACGCACTTCTTGTGGGTTGTTGGTTGTTTTTTTTCTCCTGTTGAAAGCATTTCAGTGCTTGCTGTTTAGACAGAAAAAGGACCGTTCCAAGAACTCCTCATTAGTCTGACACCTAACCCAGAGAAGACAAGTAAATAGGAAAATAAAAAAGTAGATCTCTTAATGACAGAAACAGTACTATTTCTAAACTTATCAGCCTACTACTGACTACATATCATGCTGCAATCTTTTTATCAAATACGCTTTTCCACCACAGGAACAAAATTTCCACAGCATTCATTGGTAAAACAGAAAATATTCCATATATGATGAAGTACAAGTTTTGAGAAATGCTTGTAAAACATTTTAAGCAGGAAAAAGGAGAGAAAGAAGCAGGTAACATAGATACAATACACCAGAAAACGTTAAGAGGGGCACGTCCACAAACACTAGAATAAACATGCAATTTTCTTTTTATTAAATAAATGTACTTGGAGAAAATAATTTTGAAGTTTCCCCTCCTCCAGCATACTTGTTTTACAAAGGAAACGGCGATCTGAGGTATGCTTACTTCACTCATTCTAATGGTAAACACTGGCAATTTTACTATCTACAAATATTTTTAGCAATATAATTTTTAAAAAATTGATAAAGTGCTTATGCCTCTAAACCACAGCATTTTAAAGACAAAGAGCCCTGAAAGTATGTATAATTTTATGCTTCTCCTAAACCAAGTTAATATTCATTTGATTTACACATTCTAAAATTAATCATTAAAGATAAGTTAATGAGAGCCAAACAGTGACTTTGTTACGACCCCTGAGCAAGAGATCCAGGTGAAAGTTTAAGATGATCCTGGCCACCATCTCCCCCTCAATTGCCCTCGCTGTGCCAGGAATTCAGTAATGGGTCCTGGGTCCCACCCTGCACAGCACGGACTCCCTGGTATCCCTACTTGGGACAGCCTATGGATAGGCTACAGAAGCTGCCTCTCCTCTGATCTGACTGTCCATACAACAAAAGTTTCAATTTGGTCTTAATTAGAACTAGATCTGTTATTGGCAAAATTTGCACTGAATTAAATGTTGCAAGATTTTTCTTTTAAAGCAAATGCGCAGATGATCCGCACAGTACCTACTGGCTCCTACCTTTCCCTATCCAAGCCAGCGGCATTTCAAAACAGTTTTCAATGGAAGTACAAAACAGGCAACTATCACTAACAGTATTAGAAAGTTGTGAGTAAATGTAACAGGTAATTGAATTATACAGAAAATATCAACAGAACTTTCTTCATAGGATAGACAGCGACTAAACGTAAAACTTTTTCTACTAATAATTTAACTGTTCAATATTCTAGTAAAGACAACAAAATACAGCATTTCAACCAGCTGTACCTGACAATTTCTTCACCTGCCGAATACCTGGTTTAGGAAAATAAAATTATGTGCAGTCTTCACAATATTGCACTTGATATTTAAAAATGAATAGGCTCAGAGGCTGGAGTTAACACCAGCTATTCTTTATTGTTTTATTCATCACTGTAAGCTGTTTCAGAAGGATAAAAAAAGTATTTCACTTCATGAAGATAAGGACAAATTGATAATTGTAGCAAATAAGTCAGGTTGTCCTTTGCTCTCAAGGAGGTAACCTACTGTTTCACTCCTCTAAGGACTGACTTAATAAGATGAACAAAATCTCTGAAAAAAAAATCAATTAAAATGGAGAAAAGTCCCTTAGGATAAAGTTAGTTTGGCAGTCCATGCACTATTCAATCATTCCCCCAGTTCGTTCTAAGTAATACATACTTACTGCATGTTTCTAAGCAGTACTCTTTTTGGTAACAAGGCAGTTTCAGGAGTAAACACTGAAAACCAGTGCTGAATCAGCAAGGGCTGCTGGATAAAAGAGGGGTTAGGAAGTAAAATATCTGATAGATACAGAAAACGTGATCAGAAACAAAATGCATATTCCTAGGATTGCAACACGAAAAGTCAGTAGAAGCTGCAAATATTAAGAAACTTATATACTGAACCATTCACTTATTAGTCTTTCTAACCAGGTCCTTATAGCACTTTTACATTGCAGTATATCAGGGGGTGGCGCAGAGGGATCACCCATTCATTCCACAAACTACAAAAAGCAATCCCAATCTGCAGTCACGAATAGCCACCATTGAATCCCACCTTCCATGGACAAAGAACAAAACAGGAAAGCCAGGAATAATTTCTCTTAAGTATCCTTCATCTTATTTGCTGTTAATTTAAATTTATTTTTAAAAAAAAAGAGAGAGAAAAAAACCTTTTATTTCTCTTTCATACCCAAAACAGTAAAAAAAAATCTACTTTTTTATAAATCAATTGGATTAATCACTGTCTCAGATTACACTGCAGATGTATACTTTTGTATTAAAGCACTCGTCACTAAAGCCTGAATGTCAGTCCCAACAGTCTGGCTCAACACTCATTGGGAAATTATATCGTGTTCATCCAGAATTTCCCACCCAGTGTGTTCTGGATTAAAAAATGTATGAGTAAATTCAGTTTATGTTATTCCTTACATCTCAGAATGTGGCTGCATGCTGTTATGTAGATGCTGTGTTTCACTCTACTTATGACTAGTAATTTCAACGACTGAGAAATTACCTTTATGTAGTACAATGCTTTCAAAGTATTTCAACTAAACGGCCACTATAGACAAAATTCTATTTCAAGTCAGAAGAAAATAAAAGTGGCTATGCCTATCCAGGAAAGTTATTGCAAAAAAAAAAAAGAATACGCATTTACAGCACATTTCATATTTTGGACAAAGTCTGTGTACAGACAGGTAAGGTAGGATTCAGTTGCCTGAATAGGCATGAAAAGTTTTTTTAGTCCCTGTGTGGATACCATGATGGCTTCTAAGAAGAAAGAGATCTCCTGAATGTCACTCATTATATCTGCCAGCCCTTTACACGTGTCTCACACTGGATGCTCTCACATGCAGAGCTCCTCAAGTGGCACTAGATGCCTATGTTCAGGCAATTACATTGAGACCAATTTAAGGTGAGATTATTTACCCCTAACTTGAGGCATCTAGTAGCTGTCTAAATCTAAACTAGTGATGAAGACTCTTTCTGTAGTCCGAGGAATAAAGACTGGCACAACTAGAAAGCAATTCATTTTGCCTATCTTACCACATACTTTAAGGACAGATGAATGGCTTTGCTGGCGGTCCCTGTCCCTCTCTTTGACTGTAAAGGAGGTGTAGCTCAAATTAAAAAAAATTACATATCCGAAGCTACAGGACTGAAATTCACTCCCAGTCATGCTGCTTTAAAAATACATTATGCTGCTTCGTACCTACTGTATGTTAAGGAAGAGTGTCTAAAATTAGGTATCTAGAAAGCAGTTGTCTAAGCTCCTATTATTGTCAGAGGAGGTAACAGTCAATGCAGTCAAGGAAGTCTAGAGCTATTCAGCGGAGCAAATGTAGGTGTCTGCTTCAGAATAATGAGTCTTCCTTTGATGGTATCGACTAAACCGCCATTGACTAAATCTCGGTGTCTGAATCCAGAGTTGAATGCTTCCCTATGAGTTTGACTGGCTGTCTGAACGTAGGAGCCCAGTGCCATCTGTGATGCCCTGGAGTATCCAAGACGTGCAGACGAGCTGGCAGACTTGACAAAGGACCTGGGAAAGACTTGCACTCCTCTGAACAGCAGCTGTAAAACAGAGAAGATACCCTAGGGCCTTTCAAATGCATTTAGATGCCTGTGTTTATGCAATTGAATCATGTCCTACGATTCCAAACAGCAAGTTAATTTGGAGTAGCTAGTGCATTAGAATGATATGTTAGCTTACTTGAAAGTAACTTTTCCATGTACAAGTCCTTTACCTTGTTGGTCTGAAACAAGTGACTGGAAGATCTTCCCTTGCCAACCTAAACAATATTATTCCTTCAGACACTTAACCCTGGATTTCTACTCTACCATATAAATAACCTTAATCATAAATTTTTATTTACCTGTGCTCCTAAAGTAACATTTTTATTTGGACAAATATACCCACATTTTCAAAATGAATGATGGTGAATGTGTCATTCAATAGCTAAAAGAAGTGAAGAAAAAGAGACTCCATAAGCTTTTCCATAAATTATTATATTCTTCGACAACAGCACATTTAATGCTTTCTCCATCATTATCACAAAAGTTTAAAATAGTTGTTAAGATTGTTAAAGACTGTAAAATCTTGTTAAGATTTTCACACTGTCTCCACCTGATGACAGTCACCCGTAATGATAAACATCAATGTGATAGCAACCACAAATTTGTTATTACTCTAAAGGTGAAGAATAAGAAAGCATGTCATAAAAATTTGTTCTGCACACCTTCTGTGATATTTTAGACATTTAAGCTGCTGTTACATGTCATTATTCTGTCAGTAGCAGATCAAGTATAAGAGGTTTTCTATATATTTCCCCACCATTCCTTCCCTTCACCTCCAGTTTTCACTCATTTAAAAGTTCCTGTCCCTTGCTATAAATCACATTAGTTCAACTGCTGGGCTGGCTGTGTTCCAAAATCCAAATTTCATTAAATGAAATGGAAAAAAAAAAATAAAACCTCTAAAAGTGTAAAAAATGTTGGTTTGGTTTTGGGTCTGGATTTTTTGGTGGTGGTGGTGTTTTAATACATTCATTTTGTAGTACCAGTTCAGACAGCTAAAAAAAGAATCGAATCAATGCAAATCACAGGACAGAACCATTGGCAGCAATAAGGAAGGGAACCTCTTAAATAGCTGCTGGGTGAGCAGTAACATGGAGCCGCTGTTCTAGCTTATATCTAAAAATTACACTTGAAAAAGACTGAACTCCTGGCATGGAGAGTTGGCTTTATCTCAGCTGTTGCCCCAACCAGTAATGGTGGATGAATAAGGACATGCATTGTATGAATAGCTGCCTTCTACTAACAGCTTTGTTCTACAGCTAATAACAGTTTAAGGAGTTAAAAATTATTTTAAGAAATATTGGTCATGATAGTGACCAATCGGTGTCTTCTCCTGACTTGATTCAGCATAAAGGAAAAGCAAAGACTGGTGTAAAAATCAAAGACTGTGTTAAATGGGATATACAAAATTAGAGTGCTCCTGCAGACATCAACTTCTGACATGGTTTGTAATTAGCATTCTCAAAACCTGACTCCTCCGTAGAAGGACCTTTAATACATTTCACATGTCTTGACACAGTTTGCTTCACCACATGGTCCTATCGCATCTCAATATGTTGGTTAGAGTTAAGTTGAAACCTTGTCATTATTCAAATGGAAAATAACTCATCAGTAATGCTGGTGATTTTTCTACCCTTAATACTACCAAATCTAAGCTCTGGAGAATAAACACAAATTGTCAAGCCTACCTTTCAATCCTTAAGACATAGTTAGTCTTCTTGGAAGTGGAACCTCATATGCCTAGTTTAGTTGATTTTTAATAACTAATATTTTCCCATGTTGTTTGAAGACTCATTGCCAATTACCTTTTCATTTCAGAATCTGAATAGCAAAAGTTGTTAAGCATTCATTAGACCTAAGAGACTATATTTGGGTTTGGTGTTTTACTAAGTTTTTCTTCTTTTTTTTTCCTTTTGCTTTTTTTTTCTTTTTTAAAAAAGACCCAAACCACAACTGAAGTATAGCTACCTAAAGCGGTTTAAATGTAATGTGTACTTCTATGGTAGCTTAAGTTCTTGTAGACTGAGGCCATTAAATTACAGTGCTATCTTCCTCCTGTCCCAAGCCATGCAGTGCCACCCCTTCCTCCATACAGGCACCAGAATTTGTGCCATGTAGCGAGACACTTCAGACGACTGGTTTGACTGGAAATTAGTCCTTCCAAAAAGAGAAAATTAAAAAAAAAAAGGATTAATTTTCAGCTGGTCTGAGATGGGAAACAACCTGCTTACCATGCTCCTGTTTAATTAGAACACTGTTGTTCAGGGACAGCAGAGAGTTCTTAACCTTGTCGAGCAGAAATGTGTTGCAGCCTGTCTTGATCTACATAAAATGAAAATGTGGTTATATCAGAGCATTCATCTCACTTTTAATTTAGCTCACATAGGTGAGAATATTAGCGAAGACACTGCTGCACTGCCTTCATCAGGAACTGGCAGCTGTAATGCTTGGTACGGGCATTTAAAGGGACAAGCTGCCAGACCACACTGCCAGATCCGCACTGCTCCTGCTACACACGCCGGCTCCTGCTGCAGTCACACTTACCTTCTGCTAGGAAAACATAACCTAATCAGGTCTAATTTGTTCCTGGGTGCTACCCCTAATTCTTGCTCCATGGTTCTTACTACCCCAGTGCACGTTCTTCTTGTGATGCTGTAAGGATGAAATCCAAAAGCCTGAGTTTCAAAAGGACCACAAACTTTGTCTTTCTGGACTGAAAAAGCAGACTTGTCCTGCATCTGACTCACTTCTCTCATTATTTTTGGGAGACGGGCTCTTCAAGTAATTATAAGACCCTGACTTCAGAGTTAAAACAAACACGCCTCAAGACCCAAAGATTCTTTCTTAATCTTTTTATATTTTTTAAACTGCATGTCAGATAGACTGCAAAGTTAGCCCAAAGAAGTTTGGCTTGTTTTTTACCAAAAAAAAAGGATTTCAGAAACCTTGCCTTCAATACAAAGCTTTCATTTGTAGAAAAAAAATACAGCATAATCTGTAACCCCTTTCCTATAACCCTGCTCAGATTGCTTTTATTCGAATAAATGTGCCCATTTCAATCCTGAACCTGAACAACAACTCTTCAACAAATGCCACCTCAACAAAGGATTCCTCCAAAGTGCACAACTGGCTCTAATAACTATTAACTCCGCTAGGACACTCAGTAAGTGAATCAGTAACAACCATGTTTTGTTGGGGATAAGACCTGGTCCACAAAAGCTGAAACAGCCACCTGGGCTGAGAAGGTTTCCTGCAAGGTTTGCTGCTGTTCATTACCAGATATGCTATCAGAAAGCAATATGGTAGTCCAAGTCAAGGTAGTGATGAGCAAGTATGAAGAAAATTAAGTTTAGTTATTTCAGCATAAGCTAATAGTCCAGCTTTATATTCCACAAACACCACAGAATGAAGGAAATTATTTCCCGCTCACACAAAAGCAGGCAGGATTTACACAAACCCTAAACTCTCTGTTGGAAAATTGTTACTTTTATGGTTGCATATAGTCGGATCAGACTGTACATCCTGATGAATAAACAGTCTCTCTTCAATGAGACCATTAACAAACCAAAATTCAGAGATACAAATCTTAATGTCTTACTGCTGTAACCCTTTCCCTGTTCCTATATCTCAGAAATGTCGTAAGATCCTTCACTGTCCTTAATAAAAGACAACATCTCAAAAGATAACAAATAACCAGTGAGAAGCTATGTAAACAGAACAGAAATGTAATGAGAAATTCTAATTCCATTATCCATTATAAAAGTAAAAAATATTAGCAAATATAATCTTAATATCGTTAAAGATAACTGTGTCACCATAAACATATCTTAATGGCATAATAAACATTTTGGTTAGCCTAAGTCTGCTCTTTCCTGCAATTTGTTTACAGACTGTATCTGGTTTGTCATTTGAGAATGCCATGCATCGGTCAGATGTTTTCTTACCTTTTTTCCCATTAATTTCAGAAATTGTTCTATTATTGGACTATTCTTTGAGCTTGATTCAACAGTCTCAATTAATTGTTGGATTACTATAGCCTTAATATAGCCCTCAATAGCCCTTAATCACGTATTTTATCTCACACTGTTTAACACTTAATAGACCTATTTGTTAGCAGACTAAAGATTAAAAGCTCTTTTTTTTTTCTTTCTTTTGAACACTAGTCCTTCAAATGCTGTTTGATACTGAAAAGTCATAAGTTATTGTAACTTAGAGCATGAGTGTACTATAGTTAAAGGATCAGACCTGGAAAGTCTGGTATTATCTGCACTTAATGTCCCTATCTCAAATCACTTCCTTTTTGACTCTGGAAACAGGAACTACTCAAATAGTCTTAAAAGAGATTTTCATTAAAAGTGCCATTCTTATAATTACTCATGTCATTGGGCCCTGACTTTTTTGAAGAACAAAAATCTACCAAATCCCTTCACATAGTACACAGCACCCTAAAAGCATCCTGCCTTAACAAATACTAACTCTTAAACAACAGTTTCACTCCAAGAAATAACCTGAAAAATACCATCTTCTTACTGAACAGATTTGCTTTTTGGGGAATATTAAGGAAAATGTTTGCTCACTTTAAAGTTAAGTTTTCACAGCAATTTACTGCTGTTAATGCACCAAAACTAACACAACTTCGCCCATTCTGCAGGAGTCCCACCCTTGTTCCTGCAGTAACAAGATTATTAACAAAATCCTCTTTGCTCCGCCAAAATTTTATTCTGCTACATCTATACAGTCTCACTAAACAAAACCATCATTTACCAAAAACAATTAGGCTGTGCAAGTATAAACAAGGGCAAAATAAATGTTACTCATGATGAGCATTTGAAAGAAAAAAGGAAGGCAAAGAAAAAAAATGCACTGAAAGATTTAATGAGCTCAGGCTATTTAACTTATCAAAGTGAAGGAGTGAAGATCTGAAAGTACCTACCCGGGAAACAACATTTCAATAATGTAGGCAGTTGATAAGCATGTCGTAAGCAAATGTAGAAGAAAAAAAAAAATAACAGAAGGTAGAGACTAAACAAAGTTATAAGTGAGATGTGAAGAATCTCTATAAATTTCGGAAAAGTTTTATTTTTCTACTGAAATATTTCTTTCATTTCAAAATATTATTGAACCCAAAGCAGAAATTCCAAACCTGCATTATACAAACAGGCTATTTACTTTTTTATTCTCCCTGGCATTAAAGGTATAAGGTGCCTCAACCTGTCTTTCCTGACTTCGCTTGCTCACTCACAGGTGAGTCTCAGTGCTCTTCATGAATGCAGGACATCCAGAGCCCTGCTTGCAATTTCATCTTTAAAGCCATTTCATTAGTTTCTTGAGGAACTTTACCTCCAAAGAAGCATCTCTAACCAGCAAATTCTCTGAGCAAGACACCTGAGCTAGCTTCAGAGAGGTAGTGAAAGAGTCACTGATATGTTGCTATCTGTGATGAGATGCATATACAGAAATAAAATAAGAAAACTGAACTAATGGGCTTTGAAATGTGGAACCAGCTCGTGGAAGCTGGGAGGGGACTTTTTACAAGGGCAGGTAGTGACAGAACAAGGAGGAATGGTTTTAAAGTGAAAGAAGGTAGATTTAGACTAGATATTAGGAATAAATTCCTCACTGTGAGGGTGCTGAGACACTGGCACAGGTTGCCCAGGGAAGCTGTGGATGCCCCCTCCCTGCAAGTGTTCAAGGCCAGGTTGGACAGGGCTTTGACCCATGGCAGGGGGTTTGGACTGGATGAGTTTTAAGGTCCCTTCCAACCCCCACCATTCTATGATTCTATGATGATTCTATGAAGTATTTGGAAAGTGATAACACCACAAAATAGCATGCGTCTTTGTGTACCTCCTATAGTACACTAAGGTAACTTGCCTGTACACTAAAGGAACTAGCCTTTACTAAGCCAACCTGGATAAAGGAAGAGTTACTGTGATTGTAGTGAGCTGCCATAGTGTGGAAAAAGGCATGTAGTAGAAGGGAGATGTTTAAGCCCAAAAATTGTAGGAAAAATTACATTAGGTGCCCTACAGATTATCAATTAAAAGTCTCTCATACTTCAGAACCTTATTAGTCAAAATTCCTTTTTAGCTTGTAAAATAATGATCCTATTTTATTTTGCATTTGCAATTATCTGAATTAAGATGTGGGAAAATACTTGAAGCTCCTTGCCAAACTTTTAAGGGGAATATTTTGATATGAATTATTACGTGTGTGTGTGTATACGTAAATTCCCTTTTGAACTCCAGCATCTTTAAGAATGGGTGGAAGCAATTATTTCTGTTCTGATAATCTTGAGAAAAAATGGCAGCAGAACCACAAAAGGCAGAGTGCAGAATGTTTTAAGATTCACAGGAACACTCGCTGATCTAAGGAAATTCATCGTAGCTGATCTAAACCGCATGCTCCATTTCAAATGGTCTTAAAGGATATCAGAGAATGGCGCTTGATAAGACAAAAGCATTTCAAAGACTTACAAAAAATAGCTACCAGAGATATAGCTGTAATAAAACTCTTTGAAATTAGTCGAAGCCTTGAATACAAGCTCATTTAGACATGAATCTATTCTTCTGGAAACTGATTTGCAAATATGAGACGTTTCCAGAGCAGTAACTAAAATACAACATAATTATGCTCAAAATAAATGGAAGTATTTGATTGTAAGTTGTTTCATGAGCAGGTCTGTGAGCACATATCTGCAGTGGCAAAAAAAAGAAGATTCTATTAAAAACAACAATCAAAATATTATCTAGATTTCCAAGAACAATCATGAAGCTACAGAAGTATTCACTAAACAGTAGCACAGCTGTAATATTTATCTTTTTTGCAACATATGTTTTCAACAATGGCTACAAATACAGTTAAAAACATTATTTAAATCTGAATCTGAAAGAACTATGATTCTTACAGCTTTCAGTTCTAACACACAGACTGCCATCTCAAATGAGAAAAACAAAAACAATTTTAATCTTCTAGGACTCTGAGAATATTAGTTCACTATAGAACTGTCAATAAACACACTTCAACATTCCCGTGCACTAACACATACCTGAACCCTAGGAAACTGCCCCTATTGACAGTCCATGCATCTACCATGACAAGAACGTGATGTCTGAAATGCTTAATCCAAATACCCCATCTACATCATTTTTACCTCTATCATCCATGCCCCTCAGTTCACCCATTTCAAGCTTCTAGATATTTCTGAGCTCACTAGTGGTGCCAGAAACAAGTGCAGAATTATTTTTATCACGTTTTAGCTCCATCAATGCGGAAATCTGATAAATTTCATGAATATGCCTATCTTCACGATCCTCTCAATTACTTCAAAGCCCAATGCATTAAAAAACCCCTAGACAAACAACAGAATATCTTGGGGAAAAACAGAGGGAAAGAAAATGCACTCTTCCCTATTTAGTCAGCCAATATCTTATAGAACTCAATCTTTCAAAACATTAATCATAATCTCAGAATAGTGATAATAAAATAATAATCACAATAATAACAGCAACAGTCAAAGACAATGACGGTAACTTTGTTAACTCTCTTTTTTCCCCGTGTATATCTACACATATAGAAAGAGTTTAAAGGATTTCCTAGAAGTAAAAAAAATCCTAAATAATTTTATAATGAAATATATATTATAGCAGCTCAACAGGTATACTCATGTAGTTCGACTTAAAAGTCAAAGGTCAGATCTCCACATTTTCAGCTGAGATCTTGCTTGCAGTCACAGGAGATGCTAAATTAGTACAGAAACTCAGTATGCAAAGAGAAAACATAACTTTGGGAGGGGCAAGGCAGTAAAAATTATAGATTACAATTTAAAACATGGCAGCTACATGGACTTGGAATTTCTAATAATATAATTAATAATTTCAGTGACCAATCATCCCATCAGGAGCCTTGATCATTTTGAATACGGGATATGTTGAAATTAACTTAAAACCAGATTTCTTTGAAAGCTTCTAAGGAACAGTTGGTTGGTTAGTGTTTTAATATCAGCTTGTCACAAAAGGAAATTGAGAAAATTCAGACCTGGGTTGTTCAGTCACATACATGAAATCCCAGTTAAGTCCACACACAGCAGCTAGAAAACTACAGGCATATTTTTTTAAAAATACTATCTCAGCATCAGCCTTTGAACAAAAGCATGTTAGGTATACCTCAGCAAGTAATCAAAATGAAGTAAGAAAAATCTATAAAATGTCCTACAAACCTCTCAACTTTGCATTCACCTATTTTTCAAGTCTCTTACAAAATGGAACTGAATGGCCCAGCCATTTTTGGTTGAGTCTCTCCTGTCTACCCCAAAGTTATGAAAAATATGTTTTCATTTGAAAACGTAGGAAGGTAGAGACTCCAACTGCTAGTTCTTTTACATTCCAGATTATCTAGATTATTATTGACAAGTAATATGAGTGCTTTACTAAATGGGTACTGGCATCTTCGTAAGGAAATTCTTGTATTTCAGGCAGCAAGGTAGTATCTGGTCTCGGTCAAGTCTATGGTCATCTTGCTATTACCTCCAAGATTGCTGCATAACAGCGATCAAAGCAATCTATATTCTAGGTGTCCCACATAGCAGAGTGTTTAAAACATTATTACTGTTTCAACAACAATAACTATGAACCACTAAAAGCTGCTGAATATTCAGTACTATGTGAAAGACTAGCATTTGTTCCTGTTAAGAAATGCGCTGATGATTTTAAAAGATAGAGAAATGCTCAAAACTCTTCATACAGCACTGCATACCCAATTCTAGACTTTGCAAAACAAAAGACTTATCACAAACATTCCTAAACCTCCTGACATCTTCAGAAATTCAGACAAAAGGCATTATTCTTGATTGCTCCTCCTAGTAAATCTCAGATACTAGACTTCAGTGTAGACAAATGCCAAATGAAAAAAAAATCAATCAAACAATTAAAACAACCTACTAAATTTCACTATATAACAAAGGAGGAACAGTGTGTGTTACATAATTTACAGAAACGGCAAGACATTATCATAAATCCTGCTGACAAAGGAGGAGCTGTACTTCTTTGGTATTGGGATCATTACACTAAAGAGGCAGCAAAACAAATGTGGTACTTCAAAATGTCCTATTTTTTTTCATCCAGAAGTTGCAAAGTTATTTCTATAGCATGAAATTCCATACAAAATGCAAATTATTATGAAATCAAATCAGGGAAAATGCCAGAATTCACAAGCCAAATACTCAGATACCCTACAATGGCAGGGTGCTCCTGGTTTCCTGAAACAAATATCTGTGTCTGATGATGACTCTTGGCATTGAGCCTGTGTTGAATCCCTATCTACATAAATACTGCCTTCTTTGCATGCAAAACAGACCCGAATGAACATCACTTCCAACAATACAAAGTACCTTCTCTTCACTGTGGACATTTGGTGGTATATAATACTATCATCTTGATAGAGCTAAGCAGTTAAGCCCCTTACAGTTCAAAATACCCCATAAAGTCTACAAACCATTACTGCCATCAGAAATGGACTAAATGAATTAATATTTCAGAAATTCATTAAAAATTAAGAGTACTCATTTTTACAACTTCCTAAGTTTAGCAGAGTATGTTCTTCTGCCAAATTGTTTTACATTTAAGAAGGAGATTGTTATTCGCAAGAAAATATTGTTAGCTTTAGAACCGAAATGTAATTTCTTATATCTTCTTTCAATAAAATGTATTGCATGTATCTTACAAATTCTTATAATAGGAATGAATCCTACCAGCACCAAGATACACTATCTCGTATTTTAAGCACTATGTATAATATCTAAAATATTTAATAGAAGAAAATTTTCATCATTTATTGAAATGTTCTGGGGCAATCCCTGGAAAATGCTATCTAAACACTGTGATACAGCTTAATTTTGCAATTCATGAACTTCTGCGATCTGACTGTAAGAACCTGCAAGTTTTTTAATCAATTTTCCAGCACTAAAACTTTAAATTCTTAGCTCTGAGAAAGCCAGCTCTAGACCAAACACTTCTGACAGAAGTTATCATTCTTCATCCCAATAAAGTGATAGTGAAAATAAAAATAACAGGCTAGAAGCCAGTCTTAAAACCTCATATTCTGCGTCCCTCCTTCATGAAATACACTGTCTCCTAACTACGAGACGACACTGAGGAACAGTGAGCTCACTTCCAGGCAGAAACTGAGCTCATAATCTGAAAATCAAATATGGAAGAAGTGTTGCCGATGGTTGTGGTATGGTATCCAGGGTCTGTAGGCTGTCAGGGTCGTGGGGTTCTGCTCTGCTTTTGTTGCCCATCATGTACCCAGACAACCGCTCACTGAAGACCAAGATTGCAGGAGCAAGCACTGACAGAAGTAGCCATAGGTGAGATTCTTAGGAGTGGATAAACCAAAAGGATTCAAGGACATTAATTCCCCCTTATCCAACAACTATGTGAAATCATTATTATCTGTATTGTAGACAGTGCTAGTAGAAGAAAAAAATATTGGCACGTCAGTTAAAGGAAAAGGTACGTAGAAAGAGAACGTGCACAAAAATAGTCTTAGCATAATTTCCAATGCTCTGTCTGCAACATCAATAAAACCATCAATTATGTTTTTAGACTGAAAAGATACCAACTTCTACAGACTGTTGAAGATCTGAAGTACTGCTACCTACTTAGCTTGACAAAAGCCTCCCACTGATGAAAACATACTCTAAGGATATAGAGAGCTTTTGGTTTACCTATATAATTTTGTCCACCTACATAACTTTTGGGTTTTATTCTGAATGACTGTTATATTTACCTCTTTCCACAAAAGAAGGGTACTTTGTGAGGGTGGGAAATAACTGCCTTTAGAATTCCTGAAGATCAAACCCAGAGTAACTAGCTGTAGCAAAACGCAGCTTGCTCATCTTTTGCCAGATTGAAGGCAACCACAGGAAGAAAAAGAGATTTCTTTCTTTTTTTATTCTTCTTCTCTTCCCTCCCCTTTAGAAGTACTAACAACTTTTCTCTTCTTGCTTAGCCACTAAAGGAGGAAAGTGATAATCCCTTTGAAATTCAGCACTTAACACCTATAAGGTAGGTGATAATTGCTGCATTCCAAGAGGATTAGCACAGTGGAACCCACTTTACAGTGAAGTCAGCCCGTTCTGAACAGAGTGAAGTTTTGCTAAAACCATGCCTACCCAGGGAAATTTTGAGTTTCCCACTGGCTCTGTGTAGACAAGGATTTTGTAGCTTCAGACGTTTTTTCCATCACATCTGCAAAAAGCTGCTGAGAAATCACCTGGTGTTTAAAACAGGCTTTCTGTTCTGAATAACAGAGTAAGAGTATTCCTAAATAAGTACAAACTAGTATAATTCTACCAACATAACTTGTGAAAAGCATACAGGTTATTGTAGCCTACCTTCTCTTACAGACAGCAGAGTATTTCCATCGTTATTAACATTTCACAGGACTATTGTCAGCAAGGTGCTCACAATAAAACAGTGGTCAGGAATTTTATACTGTATGAGAACCCAGAGGCCTAAGTGGCATTGTCAAATCTTGCATAGGCATAGGAGATGCTTTCTACGCTAATGTATATGCCATTATCAGAGGGGGAAAGTCCCAAAGACGGCAAGTGTGATGAAAGTCCACTCAAGAAGAGCAGAATAATTTAGTGCTTTCGCTCCATCTCACTCCACCAGCAGAGGCTTCCCAGTTCAAGGACAAGGAACTGCTGGAGAGAGTCCAGCGCAGAGCCACTAAGACAATGAGGGGACTAGAGCATCTCCCATGTGAAGAAAGGCTGAGAGAGCTGGGTCTATTTAGCCTGGAGAAGAGGAGACTGAGGAGGGATCTCAATGCTTACAAATACCTGAAGGGTGGGTGTCAGGAGGATAGGACCAGATTCTTCTCGGTTGTGCCCAGCAACAGGACAAGGGACAATGGTCACAAACAAGCACACAGGCGGTTCAACTTAAACATAAGGAAAAAATTCTTTACTGTGTGGGTGACAGAGCACTGGAACAGGCTGCCCAGAGAGGTTGTGGAGTCTCCTTCTCTGGAGACATTCAAAACCTGCCTGGACGTGTTCCTGTGTGATCTTCTCCAGGTGATCTTCTCCAGGTGAACCCACTCTAGCAGGGGGTTGGACTGGATGATCTTCAGAGGTCCCTTCCAACCCAAACCATTCTGTGACTTAAGTTGCAGGGTTGTTCCAGAGTGCAGTACCCCCCAGAGCAGAGGATGCTCTGGACCAAGTGAGCTTCCTCTCCCTGAACAAGTTGAGATATGTGGGGTGTGCAACATGGTGCACACACTTGTCTCATGTCTCCCTGCCACCAAAACATGGCTAGGGGGAGCATCCAAAGCCCGAAATCACACTGTACCTCAGAGACAAACCGCATTTGCTTTGCAAAGGCCAGCTTGCCAAGATTTAGTAGAGCAGATTTCCAAGAGAGAGAAATGTGGGTTTCACTGCATTTGTACATTTTTTTTGCAAAGATTCTACTTCTCTGTTCATTAGCGCTGACCTTGCTCCTCTTTCCTCCTTTTAAATACAGTGTTAAAGCCACTGTGTAATCCACAGTCCATTTCCTGGGCTAGGCTCAGGACACTGCAGTGAGGATCCAGGACAATTTCATGGCACACAGGACCACAATACACAACCTTGAAGGCACAGTTCCCCACACACACACCACTATCATTCATTTCTGTCCCTGTTGCCTGTTCACTTGTAACAGCACAAATGCTGATGAAAACACATGGTGAACTGTTTTCCCAAAACAGATGAGGGTTAATAAAAATAATACTGAAAAGGGAGAAGGGAGGGGGGGCAAGTGGGCAGCATTTTTAACCTAGATATGATCCTATGCAGAAAATGGTCACAGTCGGTCGTACAGGCAGAGCTGTACAGGCATGCGATCATGGTGCCTGGAGGAAACAGAAGAGAGGGAAAATCATCTAAACCAGCCTTGCTATCAAAAAAGGCTGTAAATCACAGCCTTACTTCTACAGAAATAATATAAGCAAGAGAGATTCTTTATCTGATTAAGGAACCACTTACCTGATTCCTTTACCTATCATATTTATGTGATACATTTATTAACGCATCTCCTACTAATACACGGATTTATTTCATACTTGCTTTTCATTAACTTTCAAGTTGTCATTATTTCCTCTCTGTGCATGTATGAATGCTCCAGCTATTGATCTCCGCTGAAGAACAACCCCTTTCAGTATCTCTAGTCAAATGCCGTTTATTTTAATGGAGAAAAAAATATCAAGAAAGGTTTAATGTGTTAAATTTGTTTATGTTTAAACATGTTTATGTACAAACATAGAAATACATTAATTTTTTTATTTTTCTCTTAAATTTTAGGGTATGCTTCAAGTTTCCTTTTTTCACTGTCACGCAGCCATTGGTAACGAAGGGTGCCTAAACTGAGAAAAGTTGGCAGCTATAAATGTCAAGATTATGCCCTCCTTATTACTGATACTCCTTTCCACAAAGCCCTCAGATCCTCTGATGATCATATATGGCAAGTGAGCACTTAGGAATGATGTCAAAGGAACTACTTCAACACACAGGCAACTTTTAAAACCAGGCAACTCTTAAAGTGAAGATAACTCCAAGCAGCCAAGTAGATTAAAAATGGTGACTGAAGACAGAATTTTCTCCCAGGCAAATTGCCAGTATTTTTTTTGAAAGGTAAACTCGAGCTTTTAATTAGCATGAACACTCCTCCCTATGAGCATTGCCACTGCCTGGATCATCTTAAAAAGGAATAAAAATGGCATCCCATGACTGTGCTGTGGAGCTTAGGTTTCCAGCAAGCACAACAGAGAAATTACAAACCATCGCTTACAAGCAGAGCCATGGAAGTTGAACATTGGTATAACCAAAGGTGATGAATTTTTTAAAAAGCAAACAACATCACAGTCTGGCGAATATAAAGTGAAGTAGGGGTAAAGAAAACATACTTAATCCTGGCAAATTCTCCACTTTTGTTATTGGTAGTTTTTATTAGTTACTTATTCTTCTGGTTCTGTAAATAAAAATCTACTAAGAAAGCTAAATCAAGGATGATTAATATCTTCTGATTTAACTTCCCTTCCTCCCACAGTTCAAAATGAAGTGAAAGTTATCCTCAGCCCGGCCTGTCATGGTGGGCAATGGTCCAAATCAAGAAAACTGGGTCAAGCATCTTTTAAAGCCAGCACTATATGCTTTAGCAAGCATAATTATCTATTTGTTTCTAATACAATACTGTTTCCCACATAAGATTTTAAAAAATAATTTTTTCTAAGAGTGGAAAATTAATGTTAATAATGAAAATAATATATATCCTCTTCTCTAAAATGATGCCTATAGCACGATTATAATTTTTTTTTCCAATTTATATGTCCACTGCACCATTTTATAATTATTAGAAGACACTCCAGGGCATATGTTGTGCTGGTGTACAGCGACTTCTCTGGTGGCTGAAACCATTCAGCCTGTGGACTTGTGAATCACAAAGCACCCACAGCTTAGCAAATCCTCGTACAACACATGTCATGTCGCATCTTATTGCTTCAGCGCAACCCTTGCACTCCTACCGTATCACTAGTAGAAAAACACTTAAGTACAGATGGGCTGAGCACCACTGCTATCACACCCCCTGGAACGCATCCCTGCGCCCATCCTTGCTCTATTATATTTTATATTTGGTACCAAAGCATTCACAGGGGGTCTCAATTTTGTTTCAGGGGGAGCTGTGTGGGTTTAATAATTCCCAACGGTCTTTTGTAGGTGTTTAAAACCACCTCAAGTTAGCAGAGCGACTCATTTACATGGCGGGAGTGCCAACCAGCTCCTACATCAAATGTTCCTGGGAGATGCCTGCCCAGTAGCAGTGAGTACCACCAGCGCTCTCATCAGCGTTGAAATCATTGATAGCGCTGTCTATCCGCACTATGACAGACAAAAGCTGAAATGTATTAAACATAGCAATCCATCATCCCGCAGATGGGAAGCAGGAGCCAACAGAGTTCAGAGGGAGCGACTCCCGCTGCTAACAATGGCTGCAGGACTGACAGCTCCCTGCTCCTCCTTGCTCCTCACCGGGCTCTTCTTCTCCCAGCTTCCCAAGAGCAATAAATGAACAAAACAGTCCGCTGAAGAAGAAGGATTTAGACTTGCTGATAGCTATTCTTTCAACTCGGAATGCCCATAAACAAGCTTAATGAGACATCAGTTCTCTTCTGGGGGGGGGGGAAACCCAAAACGTTGTTACATTAAGGAATTGTGAATTCAAATTAAGTAAGAATCCCCCAAAAACCTCACCCAACTTAAAAATCATAGGTGTGTAAATATCATCTGAATATATGAGAAGCTGATGAGCTAAATATCCAGCACCAGCATCTGGAGACAAGCTACAAACAACAGTGCTCCAAATTAAGAAGTAATTTATGTGGAATACATCATTATTTTAACATGAAGGATACAAAGCTTTAAAGGGGAGAGGAATGACTAGCAGACTTCTAAAGAAAAATAAGTCTGGAGCAAAGTAATGCTATTTATGAAAGTTGATTTTTCTTTCCTGACTTATTTCTTGTAGGACACATGAGTCACACAATATAGCCAAAGGAAAAACTGCAACTGCTAACACCACATTAGTAAAGTATAAAAGGGAAAGACACTTTTCTTAGGATTTCAGCCTTGTCATTTCCAATTTTCTGCTCTTTGGACATGCTTGTATTCAAATTCTGGAACATCTATTCAGCATATCAATCCTAATTAGACAATCTGGGTCTGGAAAGGATGAGAGCTGGGTCATTTGCATAATTTAATCATAAATACTCAGTGATACATATTTCCAAATGCATTTGTACAATTATCTTTTCATCCTTGGGGCAATGGTATTAATATGATTAGGCAATATTTCTGGAAAAAACAGACAAGTATGCACTCTTTTTAACTGCAGCTTAGGGCGATATGAAAAATTAATTAATTTCTGAAGAAAATCAATTTCTGTACGTGACCACATTAGACACTGCTAAACCAAGACACAGAGTCCTTTCTCAATCAGAACATTTTATCATTCTTTTCCAAATTCTGATTGTTATATGAACATTTCAATAATAAAATTGTTAGATTATTTAAATTATCTTAATACATAGGCATGGAAAAGTGACTATTTCTTTTTCACTTTACCCTGACAGACATTGTGTTTTAAAAAATGTATTGTTTGACCAGTCAATAGGAAACCTTAGCATTTGGTCTGAACTCATCTTATGTGATCTTTTATTAATGCACATTATACCGACTGAATTCAAGGACAGCAGGAAATAATTCAGCTCTGAAAACCACAGCTGAAAAAAAATAGAACCACGCTAACCTAAAGCATTTTAAAATTAATATAAGGCTGCTTTCTTGTTTGTTTTCCTACGAAGAATTAGATAAGGTGTTCCTTCAACAGAAGCATACTCATTACAAAAATGTTGTGACATATGTGGGATACAGCCAAGCACCCAGGTGGCTAATCTCATTTTTAGAAGAAAGATACTGCTTTGTATGTTAATTGGTAAAAAAAAAAAAAAATTTATGTTTTTATATGTACCATCTTTATTTCTTCTCAACCAACAGAAAAAGTAGAAATTACTGCATGCAAATGTTCAATATTCATTTAATTTGCATGAAGGTGCTTGAACAATTTTTTTATTCTAACAAGCTCATTTTTCATGCGTTTTGTCTTTCATCCTAATCTAGCATCTGTCATTCCTTTTTGAAGTTATTATCGGCCCAATTCCCTCTTGGACATGGTTGCTGGGTGACCGGTATCTTAGCACCCACTTTGACAGGAACAGATGTGAATCTGATCAAGAGATTTCCCATGAGTACCTGAAATCACAAACAACTTTCAGGAAAAACAAACAGCCTTGCTGTCACCATCCCTCTCTCACCCTCCTTCCCATCCCTTCCCCCATGCCCACCCTCTTCCCCCCCCCAAAAAAAAAAAGAGTACAAGGAAGTTGAGGCAGAGTTTTCCAGCATCATTAAAACACATTATTATTTGGCAGGTGAGCTCCCCAAATGTCTTTCTTACTGTTTCTGCCTTCAAACGGTGCCTCTTGGCTTTAAGTTTTAATAACCACCCTTTGAATACTTCCAAAGACGACTGTTCGTTTCTAAGGTCACCATCTTCTAAACATTCCCGTGTTGAACTTGTTTTCATCACATGAATGCTCTCATTTAAATCAATGGGATTACTCATGTAAGCAAATTTCACATGCATACAAGCACCCACCACTTGTTTTATAAACACTTAACTCATATTTTGATTACAAATAATGTCCTTTGATCGTTCCCACACTTGGTTGTCGGTTCCTGTGAAACTCCAGCTTATGAAAACTCTGCTAGCTCTACCATGTGGGTACCAATACTGACAATATTTAAGGGTCTGCATAACTTTATTCCTATACATCGTCCAACTGAAACGCTATTTGCATCAGTACTCCTTACACAAACCAAAGTTTCCTTTCTGCTTACAGGATTAGGACTTTTATGTGCAACCCAGTATCATAGTAGCTATACTTGTAGTGGCACATGTGATAAGGAAAGATATGAAAAAAACCCTGGGAATTATAACTATATGCTTCTGAAGTAAACTTAGAACCACACAAAGCATAGGTGAGAATTTTCAAATACGAATGAATTACTTAAAAACCAAAAATGTGTCTAACAAACTATTTCATTCTAGCCTCTCTCCTTGCTGAGGCTATGCTGAGGCATAATCAGTGCCTGGTATTTGCATGTTAGTGTGAAGTGGAGGAGTAATCAGCAAAACTCAGTCTTGTATTTTAACAGTAACTTCTTCTATGTACATATGGATACCAGCCCCAGAAAAGAGGTGATTAAAGGAGATGGAGGTAATCCATTCTTTCAAGTATGTAACAGAAACACAAATACCTTCTTCCCATCTACCATCTCTGCCATAAGAATCTCGTCCTACATCAAACTCCAAAGCAAAGCTTCCTTCTGCTTGCTTGCTTTCCCAGGCGCTACTTTGAGCACAGACTCTTCCTTAGCAAACAGAAAGGAAACATTTGTCATCCAAAGACTGAAAATTTGATCATACATATGTAAACCTATAAGGCTGCGTGTAGTAGCAACACTGGGTATATTTGCTTCAACATGCTGTCAACCAGCCTTTCACTTTTGTCTCTTCACCACGCAACTCTTCAGCATGTTCCCAGCCCCGTAGCCTCAGGGCTCCTGTCCCAACTGCTACTGCCTGGGTTAGCAACTGCTGCTTCCAACCAAGAATCCTCTGAAGTTTTCACAGTGCCTGATAAAATGGGGCTTCCATGACGAATCGTAAATTTTCATCTTCACTTTCTTAAAAAAATCAAGAGAGCTGTGTAAGGGGAAGAAAATAAACAGAAGAGAAAAGGAGGAGAGTTTGGATTTCAGAACCCAAAGACCTGAATCGGCTCCTTCAGTCTCAGTTGCTGTTTTATAATTAAATAGATAACAAAGGAATTTTTTTCCTCTCTAGTTTAGATGTAAAGAAAATTTAAGACAAACGTTTCAATCACAATTAAGCATTCATTGTCGCTACAGCTGACCTTAAAGATTTCCCTTATTTACCACTGAAATAAGAAAGAAGCCAAAATCTTTTAATGATAAGTCAAAAGCCTCAGAGTAGCCAGATCTAAATTTATTCTAGATACAGTAAAATTAATGCACTTCTACCCAACTTATGAACAGAACTACAAAGGAAAAGCCAAGCAAGTGCTTACAAAAAATGTCTAGGCCTCTGAATGTCTAGGCCGTCTACCTTGAATTAAAAATTATTTGGGAACAAAATCATTCTCTGTGTCTTGGAAAAAATGTTCACCTCTACCTACTCAGGATATCAGCATCACACAGTAGTCAAACCTGTTAATGGCATCAACAAAAACTGAATCACTAAAAGCATAAGGCTGACTTAGAGAAAGACAAAAGAAGAGCTTAGGGATCGATATGACCACTTTTTTGAGGTGAATTAGAAAGGGACATTATGTACACACTTGTAATAAATACATAATGGTGATAAGTAATCACCATTTAGACTTGCCCTTCACTCTGCCAGTCAAACGAGATGCAGGCCATGAATAACAGCCCTATAGTGATGCTTCACAAAACTGTTTGTGTATCTATCTAGACCAGCCAAGTAATGAATGGCTTAACCCAAACTGTATGGAAAGTTTCATGTGAAAAGCAAACACAGTAAATAATTAACACAGAATCATAGAATGGTTTGGGTTGGTAGGGACCGTAAAGATCATCTGGTCCAACTCTCATCTTCTTTCTTGTTGTATCTCACTTGTTGTGATAAACCAGTATTCCCACCTCTCCCCTTCCAATCCTTTTTCGCAAGCCAAAAAATGACTACAAACTCAGGACTAGGTGACAGTCAGAGCAGTAATTCCACACAAAAGCCTCTTCTGCCACATCTACATTGCAGAGTAGGAAGTACAGAGCTAAGGATCATCAGCTGAGCTACTGAGTTGATTTGAAGCGGTAAGATGGTGTATAAATAGAAAAGCAATCTATGCTAGATGAGTAGTATCCAAATCTGTCACTCATTCACTAGAAACAGGTAGACTTATGCAGGCATTTATAGCCAATTTCAGCACTGAAAATGCCTTTCAAGGATGGGAAAGATTGCCTAAGAATAGGAAATGGTTTCCAGGAGAAGGCGGAAGCGGAGCCTGGGAGGTTTGCAGAGCCTCTGTGGGATAGTAATTGCTGAGGCAAACTTAAGTGGAACAGAGCACTCACTTAGTTTGTTAAATAAATCAAAATGTAAGCTAATTCCAATTTTAATGTAACCCTATAAGCATATAGCTCTAGATATTCAAATGTACTAATGAACCCTTCCCTGTCCTTAGGGCCCACTGTTTCAACTCAGCTGGCATGCTTCAACCTGGCACTACACTGGTAGAAACAATTGTGTTTCTAAGTGCCACAGCATCTCACCAGAGAGGGGTAAGCACTCAGTGTATTTAGGCTTCTAAATCAAAGTACAGGAAGAGGAAAGCCATGGTAGCACCTACTCATTACCTTCATTGATTCAAAGAGGAGGCCTGACCACAGATTTTTCATGTCCCAAATTTTTAGTCTGAGTGAAGGACAAAGGTCATTTTGAAGGAAGGAAGAAAGGAGTCTTGGTGTCTTCTTGTAAACTAACTGGGTAATGCTTTTTGAGCCTTGAGCCATCATGTCCCATGTCCCTTGCGAGCAGCCAATGGCCCATCTGCAGAGTCACACTCTTCTCTATAGCCCATACAACATGTATTGACTATAGTCACTGCCTGCCCTGCAACAATGTTCGCATTTCACACATATGAAAACGAAGCCGAAGTTACTAAACCCAGAGGAGAGTTCACGGTTTGAGGATTTAGCCCATACTGAACAAATTCTATCATTTGAACTTTTTGCAGCTTAATTATGTAGAGAAACCATTAGACATTTTAAAGAATTAGAACACTGAACTGTTAAATATTAGGCACATGACCCACACCTAATGTAAAGTAAGTTTCTAAAAACGTCCTCAGAAAAATTTAGTTGAAAAACAGGTGTAGGAGAGAATTCAAATGTGACCCATAAGGCCCCAGTATTTAGAAATGAATTGGGATCAGTTCATTCTTTTCCCATGGGGTAACTTGTATAAATGTAATTCTATGGTTTCATAAAACCAGGTCAAGTTTCTGTCCCTTGGGGTCCTTTGGCAATTTGAAGCATGGCAGCACTTTTTCCTGGCTACAAGTTCAAATCTGCATGCGTTCTGGATTTGTGAAAGGAAGCGATTAGCTGAGCTGAGATGATAGACCCATTCCGATTACAGCACACCTTCCACACAGAAAACCACCTACAGGGGTGAAACTTGATTTCACAAAACAGCATTCAGAACTGGTTGGCTCTTTTCATTTAAGCTGATGACACTGCCTGTGTTTTTCACCTCTATAACAAATAAATATTTTTCTTTCATCAGCTGGCACACCAAATAAAAGAGCAGAGACCTTATCACACAACAATGCCAGCAGTTTTAACTGACGACATCCTTCTCCTTTAATGTCAAAATGTTTTACTCATGTAGTCATACTTTGGAATATTTGTGAATGCTTCACAGCGCATTTCATAACTATTACTACCTCTCATTATATCATCGTATTATCCTAATTTCAGTAATAAAGCAGGTATAAGAAGACACAACGAGAGAAAATCATAGAAGGGGTCACCAGAAAAGATGAAACCTGTACTTGGCAGGCCCACACAACCAAAAGCTGAGCAGCAGAAAACTAAGTGTCATGGAGGCTCCACTCTTCCAGGAACAACCTGGAATTACTGTGTTTAACACTATGTCCCATGCACTACGTACTAGGGTCTGAACTTCACTGCATGGAGGCCAGAGTGATAATGGGTTAAGTCTGACCACTCAACTGAGCAACAGAAATGCCCCAGTATGGGACCATGCTCCTTCTGGGTCTATTAAAGCTTCTTCAGCCTGTGTAAAGGGTTTCTTGCCCAGCTCCATGTAAACATCTTCTCAGGCATGCCTGTAAAGTCCATACGCAGGCCAGGAGGAACCAACGACTGCCCCATCTCAGCCCACAGGCAGACCGATCTCTGCAGGAGCCTCCCCATAGGGACAGATGCCCATGGAAGAGCTTTTAACAGATTGAAAGAGCAGGGTAAGGATAACAGACAAGAAATTCAAGGTCTTTAAGTAAATTACTTTCTCAGCATGTGTAAACCTGAGCTCTAGATACTATAGACATGGGCTGTTTCTTCTGAAGATAAATTCCACCCTTTCCCTCACTCTACCGGGTTCACGCCAGAGAAGCTCTGAAAGGTGAAATCTGTTGAAAGTGTATTAACTCCTAGCTACATCCCACCTGTTGTACCTTGAGGTGGCCTGAAGCCAATCCAACAGCTGTGGCTATACCCAAACATCTCGACTAAAAACCTCATTGATACCCTCCACAGGAAATGTTATGATTCCTTCCTTACACAATTTGTATACGTGCTCCTGAAGCAGCTATATGCTGTTAAATTAGTACTTCTAATACATTTTTGTCATAGCTTCTAAGAAATGTATTTTATACATAGTTAAATTACTAAATTAAATGAAGGTAGCAGGACCTTCATTTTCTACTGTTGTATTTTTAAGGGAAGGGAAGGGAATCAGTAGACTCATAAGCCATCTACAATACCCAATAATGTAAGACAAAATAATTTATTAGCATTTCATGTTTATTTTTTAACCTGGCCTGTTAAAATCATGAGTATCATCTCCAAACCAAACCAAAACCCAAAACCCATAACTGATCGTGCCTTGAATTAGAATATACATAAAATTTGCAACAGAATTGTGGCATTAGTCTTTAATGGTAGCTACAGACACAGAGAAATAATAAAGTCCTGCAAAAACTGTTCTAACAAGCTAAAAGAAATATATTTAAGAAAAAAAAGTGAGAAAATATGACTTTTCACTTGTATTGATCCTTATTATATGCTTAATACCACCTGAGGTTTTTATTTCCCTGCCCCCCTTTCTTAGCTTTTAAGCAGAAATTTAAGGAAACAGAAAACAATTGGAAAATGGTTTCACTTCCTTCCCACGAAACTATCAGTGAGTATCAGAACTAAAATGTGAAAAGTGACAGCCATGGCACACATCTTGAAGTGCCCATTCCCTTCGAAAAGGGACAGGCTGATTCTGCTCTACAAAAATGGTTGCCTTGATTTCCTAAAATTAATTAATATGAAATAAGACAATACTCACAGAAATGTTAAAAAGCTGCATCGTGAATCTATTTTATGCAACAAGTGTTAATTTACAGGACACAAAATCTGAAGGATTTTTTCAGTGCTTTCAAACTGTCCCTACAAATGCAAGAAAGTACACAGTAAGACAGCTTCCTAGAAAAGATGTCAACTGATTCTTTTATAGCACTTCCAAATATATTTTGCATATGCTTGATTTAAAAGATGTACGTAGGCTATTGAAAGCAACAGGACTATCCACATTCTTAAAGTTAAGTATATGGTTTAAAACCATAGCATTTTTATTTTAATGTAAATAGTCAAGTCCTACAGGTGACCTTCTCCAACAAAGAAAGGTTTTTACAGACCAGGAGATTCGAAACAAATTATATAACTCATAAGGACAGATAACATTGGCCTCTACTAAAACATGAAATAAACCCAATTAAAATCTTAAGTTTATATTTTCACTACATTTGGAAAAGTATAATTCAAAAATAATAGCTTTAGTAATGTTTTTAAAAGAATGCTAAAAGTATTAATAAGCTTTGACTAGATTTATCACGAATATAAATGTAATGCATTGTTTGCACATCTTTCAAAAACATAGTATCTATAACCTGAAAGCTACTTTTTTCTGTTCCATACATAAAATCATGACCCAGCTCTTTATTAAAAAAAAAACATTAATAAGTATGAAAACAACATGAATTCAAAGTTACAAAAGATGTAATTAAAAAGTAATAAAATATATATTTATGTATTACCTGTTTCCTTTAGTTTATATAACCACTTTCTTTTTGATTCCATAAAATTGCTTTATGTAAGATGAAAAAGCAAGCATTCATCAAAAGATTTAAAAACAATTTCCATAATTCAACAGTTTGTAAATACAAGCATATTCTGAGACATGTCCTGAACAAAAGCTTTTTGTCCAAATGTAAAATACCTATTACCTGTTCTCAGTACAGTATCGTTAACAAGTGCTCTAACATGGCCATTATTCAGAGTTATGAACTTCAGTCATGACATCCTAATGTTACAAATATATCTTAGCTGTCAATTATGCTAAAATGTGTGCAGCAGTCCCACTTACTCCCCTTCTTCCCCCTTCTCCCCGGCCCTATCCAATTCCAGTATGTAACTCTGTCGTTTTGTCAGCCAGGTATTCTGTATGCATACCTATGTACGGCTCTCTCAGTTAGTCATACGATCTAAGGAACAAATTAAACATTAAAAAAACCCCACATCTTAATGGTTAAGATGCATTTTTTTTTCAGTAGCTTTCATATCACATAAAATTGTAACGTGAATAGGAAAACTACTCTGAAACCTTCACTTGAACCCTTGGATAAAAAGGAATATAGGCATAATTTAGCTATTTGGCCAATTTAGAGAATAATTCTATAAATTCTAAGGATGAATAAAATTTCATGACCAAAACACCCTCTTATTTTAATGGTAAAAGAACATCCAGTTACTGTGGTGAGCTGCACCAAGAAATTTTAATTGCACCTGCTCCACTGTTTCTGGACTACAGTTAATTTGTGCCTTCTAATGTGCACAAAATCCCACTGTTTGGTATTTGCAACAACAAAAAAAGTCTTTCTTTTCTCATACCAAAGTAACTTTCCTCTTCACAAGGAACATGCAAAGTATACAGGATGCAATGAGAGTACCTCAAGTAAATTAGTTTTGGAGTCAACAGGGTACCTTTAAACAGAATAATGAACAGAAAGTTACATAGGTGTTACCCAAATCAGTATTCTCAGAGGTGCATGATGAAAACTTTAGACTGTTTTATTACAGCAAAATCATACCATTAAGAGTATTAAAAAACAGGTTCGGACTAATTTAGAAGCTTTCTGTTTAATCCTAATAAACTGTTTGCATACACACAATTTACAGGATCTTTCCATACAATTCTGCAAATGGTATTGTATATATTCATACACCTACTGCAGGAAGATGTTGACTCTAAACATAATTATCACAAAACATTTAAAACAACGTGAACTGAAATACATTTTGTGATCCACTTCCTCAATCACAACTCATGCAACCGGTTTCATTAGTTTTGGTGAATGTATCCTGAGCTGCGGCTCAGGGTCCTTCCAGTCCAATATCCCATCTCTAAAAGAGACTGATGGAAATCCACAGGAGAGAATGAAATATACAGTATTTACTGAGTTATCCTCCTCCAGTGCAGTTTCTCAGCTCATCACTACCAGTGATTTAGAGTAAAAAATTCCAAATTGGGATGTAACTGCATAGTCAAAAGCTGATCCTTCGTCTTACAAAATTCAGTGCCAGCATTTTCCTACTTTATGCTATGGAAAATATGCTAGTACCCTTTTTCTTTCTCATCCATTAAAAAAAAAAGTTTAAAACAGTTCACAGTTATTCACAGTTAATGCTGAAATTCCGTATTTAATAGATTACACTTCAACAGTATGCACTGCTTAGGAAATTAAACATCAGCACTTGTTAGGAGATGCCCCCGGCTGAGCACCGTATCAGATAAATAAGCAGAACACAGTGGGTTAAGGATGAAGTTACTCCTCGAAGCAACCTGCGTTTTATCATTTCAAGTCACAGACATACCTTGATTCTAAATATAAAGATTTCTGGTTTATGTTTCAGGATTTTTGAAAATAATTTAAATGATAATGGAAAAAGAAAAATTCTTCCTTAATGCACACTGGAGAGATTATCTATATATGAATTAACTCTCTGGATCATAATAGCTTTTTGCAGATGACTCTTCAGCTCTATCATTTAAATACATATTTAGGCAACTAAAAATTTACTGTCAATTCATATTATGTCAGTCCACATTATGGCGCTGTTACAGTATGCACATTTAAAGATTATTGAAAAAATTACTGTTCACGTGCAGTATATAATTTGCAAAAGGTTAATAACTATTTTAAAACAATGAATGGAATTAACTCATAATGCAAAGCAGATGTCCCAAATGTTATTTTTAAAACAAAACACATTTAACTTATAAAAGAACAAAGAGGATCTAAATCCAGTCCTGTTGCTTAAAAACAGATAGCCATCGTGGTTGTTTCGGACACTCGGTTCGCTGGCTCATACAATTTTGATATAACTCGGTAGTTCCTGACTACTCTCTCTGCTATCCTGCAGCCAGAAATGAATTTTTACAGCTAAACTTGTGAAGCTCTTCCACAAAGAGGCAACACTGGGAACACCAAAAGAGATTTACCTGTACCAGACCAGCAGAGACTGCAGTAATAATTTAATGTATCTACAACACAGTACAAAAGGAAAATATTAAAATTCAATCCAGTGTATGACAATTCTCTGCTTCATATGCAATTCACTTTAGATGATGAATCGCAGCGATAGGCAAAAACAGCCGTCTGGAACAATCTAGTAACAGGAGAAAACAGAAGAAATACTAAATGGCAGTCAAACAAAATCATAATTTCCAACAAACATTCGGAACACACTCCAGATTACAAAATATGAGGCAGACAAGTAGGAAATAAGATTACTTTAAGTGCATTTTGGTTTACAGTGCTGAGGAGCCAGTGTGTGGGAGCGGCAGTCCCTGAGTGTTGTCCCATTGGGGGCACGCTGCAGGGCACCCACTTCCCCCATCCCAGGTGGGATCTGCA
>NW_010180093.1:0-3204 GCF_000695765.1 Mesitornis unicolor | reverse complement strand
GCATTCCTCCTGCAGCTCCAGAAAAGAGAGAGCAGAGGCCTCAAATCAAACTGAGCATTTGAACAGAGATAGCAGTGGTTTGTGGAAATAACAAAGTTATTCATGGTGCTTTCACACAGCCCGTTCTCCTAAGTAAAGTTGATACAAAACTGATGACGAAACTCTGCATTTTTATATAAAACTACGGCTACTGGTAAAAGATTTCTTTAAGAAGATTAAAAACTTTATCAGTATTCAGATCTATATGATAAAGGAGAAGTGAATAAAATTCCATACTTTAGGAAAATCATGTGGAGCCATCAGGAAAAAATGTCTCTCTGCCCATCACTGTCAGCCCCCACACCCCTGCACCGGCAGCGTTCACCGAGGAGAAGTGCTCTCTTCCTCAGGTACCAGATGCTGGGCTACTACCAGGGACGCAGTATCAGATTAAAGGGATAAACAGTCTGTTCTGCTGTAGTAAGTACAGTCCTAAGATCTCAGCTTCTCATTTATAATATTTACTGTAAGATGGCTATTAAAGTTCTGTTACTGCAAGCAGCTGGAGTCTTTTTGGTTTTTCTAAGTCTGAGGAAACCACCTCCAAACCTTTTACTCCTTCTTTATAGTTACTACAATTTATTCTCTGGCCTTCCAGAAGTCCCCTTTGCTTGTAAAACCTACCATATTTCTGCTGATTATATTTTAGTAATCTGTGGCAAGAAGGAAGGTCATCAATATAAACCACAGATACTATACATTTGACATTCCTTCCAGCTGCACTTGCTGACCTGTTCATTTAAAATATCTATGATCTGTACTAACCCATCTGGGTGAGATACTCCTTTAATTAATAAAAAAAACAGAAAAAAAACCCCTATGCAAGCATGCAGTATTCAGTAAACAGAGACATGCTAGGTTCACATAATTTGAGAGGAGCAGAAGCCAGCAAAGAGACACTGAGTAACTGCTGTATAAGACAGGCTTTGAAGAGATTGGTTCCACATTCAGCATCTTTCCCCTTTATACTCAAAAAATCAATTAGGTTGTTTTCCAAAATTTGTAAATAGTTTCCAAAGAGTGCAAATTATTCCCTGCTTTAAGTATGAATGTCAATGAACTCATTCAAAATCATCTTCAAATGTCAGAAAGGATTAACATATCCTGGCCACAGGAGGGAGGTCAGAAGAAGGCACACGCTTTCAGTTTTTACTCGGGTGGGCACAATCCAAAGGCAGCCTAAGTCTATGGGAAAACTCCAGGAAGGGACCCAGCATGGTAAAATTCCATGACAGGCGCCTGAAACACAAGAGACCAGAAGCAATCTGGGATCGATAGCTTCCAGGTCATTAATCCTAGGCAGGTGACATCTAGCACACAGCTCGCTACTCTCTTTCATGCACACATTCTCAGAAAACCTGACTCGATTGGCATCTAGTAGCTTTAAATATTTTCCAGGTTTTGCCTTTATCCTTCCCCTGTTTGTTTGGCATATGGCTTTCCAGCATCCCATTAATGTCAAACCATTTAATCGGAATGTAAGCTAAATGCACAGTTTGCTATTTCCTGGATTTCTGTTTGGCGACCAGTGCTTTTGTGGGGAAAATAAAAGCAAAGGTCAGTATGACCAGAAAAGAAAAGTCATCTTCCATAACGGAAGGCTATTTTTCCAGATAACTGATACAGAAGCCTTATTTAGAAAAAGGTCCTTTAGTATCATGTTATTATTAGTAGTATCACAAATAAACACAGAAACCGATTCACTTTACAGACCCCCATATTAAGCATTCAATAGAAAATCCCTTGGTGTTTCATTGATTTTTGTTTTATTGATTTTTTTAAATAGCAATATCACAGTTAAAATGTATCATTTTGGTGAAACACGTCTAAAACTTTTCCATCTCAAAATAAGTTATTACAAATTATTTCCACAGCAACTGGCAACTAACAATTCAATCCATTTAAAGAACAACAAAGTAATGGCTTTATTTGGATGCCTTTTTTTTTATTAAATAACGTATTAACCTTGATGAAGCCTTCCAAAAAGGGATTAGCGTATTCGAGTGCATCAGCTGATTATGAGACAAATATAACAGTGATAAGATGCTGGTTCAAAATTTTTGAATCTGATGAGCATAACAATTTAGCCGCTAGGATGGAGTTGGCTCTTACAGCTTCTACCTCAACAGTATGTGTCCACCCAGGACACAAAAAAGACATCGCCCGGCTTAAGTATGCAGTAACTGAGAGTCTGGAAAGGTCGCTTCAATCACTAAACCGAGTAGATCAAAATATCCTGCGTAATTACTGTAACGTCAGAAATAATTAAAATAATTAATTTGTAAAGAAAGAAGAATCAGAATGAAATGTATCAGAAGGGAAACTCAGAAAGTAAATACAGTTTTATCTTCGGATGGTATCATCCATTTTGACCAAAACTCACTGACCCAGTTTGCTTTACTCGTCTATACTGTAATAATGCATTTTGCATACCTATTGCATATCCTTTCCATTAAGTTATTTGCTTAATGGATGTATAAATAAGTCTACCACAATTATGCTTTTAAGGGTCAAATCCTATCCACTTCTGAACTCACTACTGTAATTTCTACTACGGTGGATGATAACACAGCAGACCTCAGAAACCACTGAAACACGGCCGATTCTGTGCTGTTGACATAATCAACCCATGTCCCAGCCAGGCTGCCAAACCCTTTTATAGCCCTGCCAAGTCCAGGAATTGGTGTCCCAGTAACTCTTTTCCTCTCCCCTAAACAACAAAAAAAGTTTCTATATTTTTTAATTACACATGTTCAATTTACAACTCACACAATATGACCGTGGCAAAATAAAACTTCCAACAGTTTATTTTAAGGACTTAATCTTGGAACCGGCAAAGAGTTTGTTGCAAGTTACATGCCACACACACACACAGACACACACACACACACACACACACACACACACACAAAGTCTAAGAGCAGCTATTAATATTCATGTTGATTCCACACCAAACAACAGCAGGGTTACCCGAGAAGCTACAGTTATGTCAGCGCTGGGAAGTTATTCCAGGCTGTTTTGTCCTGCTGCTCTGAATATTCAGGAACTTCAGCAACCCCATCCAGCAGCAGCTACAGCGGAGTAAGCGCTCTGCTGCGCCTGGCTGGGGGCTACCGAGCCCAAACTACCCCCAGCTCACCCAGGCGGGGGGGGGAATGTCACACC
>NW_010180092.1:0-1451 GCF_000695765.1 Mesitornis unicolor | reverse complement strand
GCTGTGCTTGGCGCAGGCGTCAGTGTGGCCTGGCACTGCCATCCAGCGGGAAGGTGCGTCAGGTTTTCGATAGGTGAGAGAAATCCCGAACGATTTCAGGGAACGCCCTGGTGAGCGAAGCGCTGTGTGTTCCAGTCAGGGCTTTACTTTTAACGTTGTAGGTTTTATCCAGCTCCCTTGGTCCGGGTGTTGTGAAGCATTTGCTCTTCTAATGTCAAATCTGGATCTTTTCATCAGTTGTCTGTTCAAGCAATTTTTTTAAGGTAAATTCAAGGTTATCCTAAAACTTGACTTAAACAGAGCAAGTTAGAAAGTGTAACTGCCTGCCTTTTGTACTACAGAAATATTTGCAGCTAGAGCTCTGATCCGAGCAAGTTGTTCATTCAAATAATTTTTCGTAAGCAGCATTTGACTGGTTTATTTTCAGTACACCACAGGTAAGAGGAAGCTCAGAGAAGCAAGCTGAACTCTCCAGCTGTGGCCATGAGTGGTCCAGAGGTGCTGTGGACAAGGTAACAAACCCACGATCGCTCCAGTGTGCAACCAGTACCCACTGGAGACGTTGCCACGGTTCCCTCCGTGCTTCCGTAAGGTGTGACCGCAAAGCAGACACTTCTCCTGCCAATGGACGTCATCGCGTCCCTGAGCCTAACCTGCTATTCCTGCCTAACTCCCTCAGAAAGCCCTGAAAGCAATCGCAGCGGTGGATTTAATGGAGATTAAAATCAGATTGGCAGGTGTTGGGCTGTAGGTGGTGGTGGTCCACCTAGATTTTAGGAGGATTAACATCCAGCTGGAGTTTTGCTGAAGTAAAAAACGCCGTGTACGTGGTCTAATGGCGTAGCTCAGGATAACTGAAGGGAGCGCAGGTGCAGTGTTCTGATCTCCGAGTCATTCCTCTAAGGACAGGTCGGGCTTAATTAACTTTGTTTAATTGGCATGTGACAAATAGGAGTTGTAAGAAAACAGAGGGATAGATAGGAGAACGCACCCACAACTGACAGCTGAGATGCATTCAGAGGATACATTTGATTAGATAATACATATATTTAGGCATAATGTTGTTCCCTGGTTGAGGATCACTCCACAACAAGAGGCACCGTTTTCGCCTGTCCCAAAGCTGCTTTGTTTTACCTGAAGTTTTCAGCTGCTCAGTTTGATTTTTCACAGAATGCTTTTAAAAAAAAATAAAATATTTCTGGGAAGTGTTTGTCTCGGGTTGTGTTTAGGAAGCAGGGTTAAAAAGGGAATGGCTCGGAGTCCCTGTGTGAAGGGGAGATCGCGGGAACCCTGCCCCCGCCACTGCCCGGACTACATTTCCCATGATGCAACGCGGCGGGGTCTGCGTCCTATGCTTGCCCACCCCAGGACTACATCTCCCATGATACCTCGCGCGGCCGTCGGTAGCGCGGCCAAGGCGGCGCTCCGCGCGCTGCCCGCTGTGAGCGGTA
>NW_010180091.1:0-6495 GCF_000695765.1 Mesitornis unicolor | reverse complement strand
ATGGGATGGGATGGGATGGGATGGGATGGAAATGATGGGAATGGAGATGAGATGAGATGAGGATGAGGATGAGGATGGGGATGGGGATGGGATGGGATGGGGATGGGATGGGATGAGGATGGAAATGATGGAGATGAGAATGAAGATGAGGATGAGGAGGGGATGGGGATGAGATGGGGATGGGATGGGAATGATAAAGATGGAGATGAGGATGGGATGAGGATGAGGATGAGATGGAGATGATGGAGATAGATGGAGATGGAGATGAGAATGAAGATGGGGATGGGGATAGCATGGGGAGGAGGATGGGAATAGAGATGAGGAAAGAGATGGGATGGGCATTGGGATGGAGATGGGGGCAGGGACAAGGATGAGGATGATCCAGAGCAGGAGTCTGCCCAAGTGGCAACAGTGGGCACCACGGTGCGACAATTCACCTCTGGGACACAGGGCAAGGTGTCACTGGTGCTGCACTGGGCACCCAGGCCAACACAGGGCTGCAAACACAAGGCGTGGCACAGGCACCAGCCAACCCAGAGCCGCAAACTCACTTGGATGCGCGTAAGGCCTACACGGCATGGAAAATATTAATTGTGGTTTTCTGGTTCACTTTTTGACAACTTAGAAAGGAAGAAGATTTAAAAAAAAAAAGGGGAGGAAGCTGCGTACAGTCACTTTGCGCCGGTCCCACCCCCTTTATCTCTCCTTCCATTCGCTCACCATGGGCGCGAGAGAGAAAAGAGAAGCTGAGTCTCGCGCTGCCTAAATGTAGAAAGTTTTGCTTCTAAATCAGTTTGTGATGGAAAGGAAACACGTCACGTCCCTGGGGAAGTGGCTGGTTTTCAGCAGCCACAACCCCAGCGCCGAGCGCTGCAATGGAACAGCCCAGCACTGAAATAGCTCCGCGCTCTGTTATTGTCACCGATAGAAAGGTGGTTTTGTTGTGTTTTTTTTTACTCTGTCTACGTGTGTCATTTTTAGCATCCAGAGGAAGTTTTATTTGTATTTGTTAGCTCGACTTTTCCACTGTCGTGGCTTTTTCATTTTGTTTTTTTTCATCTAAAGGTCCGGGAAAGGGGGCAGGAGAAAGAAAATACAGCGGGGTGAGCTCAGGTGCAATGGGGTATAAGGTGGTTGCGAGGATTACGAGGCAGATTTGGATGCTCTTGGGCCCTTCCCAGAACAAACCCACCCACTCGATGGGATGGATGAGGAAGAGGAAGACTTGGGGTTTAATAATAGCGAGCTTGTAAAAATCGAATGTTCCTGGTGAGCAACGGCAGCTCCCAGCAGCGACTGGGG
Source organism: Mesitornis unicolor (assembly GCF_000695765.1). Lineage (NCBI taxonomy): Eukaryota > Metazoa > Chordata > Aves > Mesitornithiformes > Mesitornithidae > Mesitornis > Mesitornis unicolor. Next base: position 5,193 of record NW_010180091.1, on the reverse strand, counting down.
GCTGTTTCTTTCCAAAAACTGGGCTGGAGGCCAGAGGAAGCCTGCGCTGAGCATGATCTCCAAGTCAACAGGGTAATAATTACCCATTTTTAATGATTATTGGAATAATAAGAAAAGGTATCAGCTCCTGGCTCAAGGAGAGGCAGCCCTGGGTCCCAGGCCCTGATAGAGAGCAGGAGACATCTCCCTTTTTGGTGGGACCACCCTGGGAAAATGCAGATTTAGTGGCAGGGGGTGTTAAGGAACAGGGGCTGGGGGTCACCCCTTGCACCCCTTCACCCCATGGGGACGATTTGGGGACAATCCAGCCCAGTGGGAGCAGAGAGATGCCAGGCAGCATCTCCCCCTCGCACAGGCACTTGCACAAGCAGGGATTAGCAGGATCAGCTGACGATGATCTAAGCGCATAACTATATCAACCTGTGAATTAATTAATGATATCTCGCGCTCCGTAATGGCTCTATCTGCAAATCTTATGCACTCCTCAAGCATTCAGTGAATTAAGCCTTGCTGCACCCCCCCCCGGGAAATAGGTCAGGATGGTTAATCCCCACGTGCTGGTGGGGACGCGGGGATAAACACTGCTGCCTGGTTTGGGTGCCAGCGCTGGAGATTTCCCAGGTGAGCTGAGCATCAGCATCCCCATGGGACCAGGGTCTCCAAATCAGTCTGGTGGGATACTCTGATGCTCGGTGTTGACCTCCCAGCCCTCAGCCTTGTACTGTAGTTACCCAAAGCCCCCAGCCTGGGCATCCCCCATGTACCACAGGGATGCTGTGGGTGATGGATGCATGCACTGGGAGCTGTGGTTGCTGGGTGATGGATACGGTGGACACCTCCCTGCTGCTCCAAGTGCCATGACCCAGCAGCCGGGCGGGCCCTGGGAGAGGCAGCAAGGGCTGAGGCAGGAATTTAGGGCTCCTGAAGTAATAGGGGAATGCGGATAAGGCTGCACCCCCACCTCTGCGCCCCATGCCAGCACCCAGAGGGGGGCGGCGGGCAGCGAGGGGCACGCCAGCTGGGTCTGGCATGATGGTTTCTATAATTAGCAATAGCAATTAATTATATTGGGCCTCCAAAATGCTGTGTACCATGGGAGGAGCTGCGTGGGGCTGCCTGGAGGAGCCCAGTCCTCGCCCAAGTCTTGCTTGGCTTGGGGGTCGCAACCCTCCACCCTAATTGTGGGAATTGAGGGCTGTTTTTCTTGAGGCCAAGTGGCTGGGTGAGCCATCCAGACACCCCATCAAGGGATGCTCAGCAGAGACAAACCATGTTGGGGTTTTATTTCCGCTTCCAGCTCACTCTCCAGGTCGGTTTGGGCTGGGTTTGTCCACGCTGTGGTGGTGGGAAGCTCACAGCCTCACCCGCTTTGCCGGGAGCATGAGCACCTTTAGATGTGGTTTACCCCAAATGCTCCTCGGTAGAAAAACAACCCCCAGAAAGGGGGTTTTGATACAGTGACCCTGGCCCACCGGCTTTGCTCCCACTCTGAAGCACCCATCACCCTTGGTTTGTGCCCGGTGCTGCCCTGTTTACGCCCAGATCTGTGCGGGGTGAGGCAGATGCCTCTCAGGGTTTGCATCCCGAGGTGTGGTGGAAGGTGCTGGATGGGTGCAGGGCTCTGCCTGCACCACGGGCAGAGGACGGTCTCAGTTGGCTTGTCCTCGCTCGTCTCGCTTCCCATCCCCTGCTGGCTGCCCTCTGGTCCTCGCCTAACCCCGTATTTCCTCATCGCTAGGAAATGGCGAATTCCCCCCGGGCCGGTTTCAGTGGATGCGCGGATCCCGCAGATCCTCGCCTTTGGCCTCTCACCAGTTTCTCCTTCGGTGGTTAAAGCTGAGCCCTGCAGCTCATGGGAGCAGCGCTTTCCCAGGCTGCAAGCCCTTGGCTGCCCAGGAGAGCATCCCTTCTACCCACACGGCCATCGGATCCAGGGATTCGGAGAATCTCTGCCACATTTTGGTGCCGGTTGTGCCACGAGCTCCTCTCCCATCAGGGAACCGCTCACTTCTGCAGTGCCGTGTGTCACGGCACAGTTCTCGGAGCCGAAACGCAAGCATCCATTTCCTCTTCTGTTTCTTGGTTTCGGGTCCAAAAAAAAAAAAGCCCTCATGGTAGCTTTCTGCAAATCCCCTGGTCACTCTGGGACCACAACACCGAGGTTCATGCCCATCCTGTACCATCAACCCAGTCTATCCCAGCTCCGTGGTGGTCCCTCTGGCTGGAAACTCCATCATTCCCAGTGGTGCTGCTCCCCCAGGACCACTTTTTGCTCTGGCCCCGCTATTTGCTTTTCCTGCCGATTGCTGTCCCCTTATCTCCAGGTTGCACTGCGCCGGCCACCACCGCTATTGTTCCCCTGCTGCGGGCCGGATAATAACAGGAAAAACCTCGGGGCTCACAAACCAAAACCTCGCCTGGACTTGGATGACCCAGAGGTTCCCAGCTCCCCCCACCACCAAAAGCTGGAGTCACCCTTTGATGTCCCCCAGGCCTTGAGAGCAGCAGAAAATTTCGGGATGCTCTTTGGGGTGGCACAGGGCAGCCAGCAAGTCCTTGCTGCTGCAGCAGTGGGGTGATGCGGGGAAGGGGATGGGACTGGAGGGGGTGCATGCAGAGCACCCAATGCTGCTGTGGGTGCATCCCTGGCCTGCAGCCACCTCCCAGTGCTGCCTCCCCCAGCCACCCAGCACCCATTTATCCTATGCAGGGTGCCCCAGGTTCATCAGAGGGGATTTGCAGCTCCTGTCTCTTCCAAATTGCTTCCTTCCCCTCTCTAACCCAAGCTTTTCATGCTGCTGCTGCTGTACAGGGCGAGGCAGGGCTGGTCTTCCTCTTGCCACGGGGGAAACTGAGGCAGGAAAGGGCTCCTACAGTGCTCCCCTGCCTGACACCCCCCCCTTTGCGACCCACCCAGCAAAGTGAGCAGTAACATCCCAGGGCAGCAAGTCCTGCACCCCTCTGAAAGAGGAGGGAGGAGGGAGCCTTCCCTCTCCTTTGTCATGCATATTTGGGAGCGTTTCTGAATATTTCCGGAGGAGGAGGGCGTGTAGTTTTCACAAGCAAATCAGGAAAACCTCGGTGGGGCAGGAGACGGCGTTGTGGAAGGACGCGGGCCGTGCCGGGAGGGTGTTGGGCCGGGCTGCCCAGCAGTTTCTCCTGGCCGCAGCTCTCTCGGCCGGAGTTTGGCCTGAAATGAGGATTTCCCACGCCCAGCAGCAGCGGAGAAAGTTTCTCCTCCTCCTCCAGAAATTACAAATTGCCCTGACTCCTGTCCCTGCCGGTGCTGAGCATCTCTGAAGTCCAGGCTGGGGAATAAATTGCTGTGGATGCAGCATCTGCCACATCTGGCCAGTGGGCGTTTGCCAGACACCCCTCGAAACGCCACATCCCACCCATGCAACTTCCCTGCTCACCAGCAAAACACCAACAGCCCTGAGAAACCACGGCGGCTCCATCAGATACCTCCACGACGCCCACCTCGTGGTTGGGGTGGCTGCAAGGCACGGGGTTTATTTGTTCCCCCTCTCCAAGCTGCTCGAGAGGAGCTCGCGTTGTCACCCATCCAAGCAGCCGCCAACGCGTGTGGGCCCGGGGGTAGGAGGGAGGTGACCTTTCGGGTCCTCACCAGCCACACTCGTGTTTACGATGCTGTGACCTTAGCAGCCCCAGATCTCCATCTCCAGCAGAGCTGAGGGGCTGGGGAGGAAAACCTCTGTGGTGTGGTAATGTCAGCGCCTCCAGCTTCGTGTCTGAGCATCCTCTGGCACCTGGGACTGGAGGCATCACCACGGTGAGTCCCAAAAGCCTTAAAGCCCCTGGCATGCACTGTGCAGAGCCTCCTGGAGCTTGTGTCCCTCAGCCTCTGAGGCTCAGCTCTGCCCAAGCTCAAGACCACCAGCGAGGTCAAGGCATGATTTCAATGGGAATGAGCATCCCATTTGCCCTGCAGCAAAAACCAGGCTCGTATTCTCCTCCCTTTAGGTGCATTTAGGCTGTCATTAATTACGTGAAAAAAAACCCTGAATAGTTCCCCTTTTAAAAGCCCCGGTGGTCCCTGGAGAGCCGTGTGGCACCTGGGGGGCTCCCAGCACATGAATCACCCCTCAGCAATCACAAGACCGAGAGGAGAGGGGAGAAATCTCCCGGCAGCTGACAGCACCCAGAGGGACGCGGCACCAGCTCCCCGGGGTGCTGGGGGGTTTTGGCTGGGTGCGCATCCCCTGGTCTCAAAGGGGGCTGGGGGCTCTGGGTGCTCACACAGACAGCTGGCTTTGCTTTCTGGTTAAAGGGAAGATGTCAGCACTTTTTTGGGGTGGATATTATGGGGTCGGGGACTGAACCGGACTGGGGTACCGTTAAATAACGTGACGACCAAAGTAAGTGAAAGATCTCAGATGCAGACCCCATTCAGCCTGAGCCGCAGATTAAAACCATTCAGAGCATCTCAGGTGAAACTTTTTTGGGGTTTTTTTTGCTCCCTTTGGGTAAGCTGCTCTGCTCAGGATGCAGATCCATTAAGCTGAGCTGTAACTAAGCTGGTCCAACCCCCCTATGGCAATTTTCACGTCAGTCTAAGGCTGCCTGGGTTTATTGTGGCCATCAATTGGCATTGAACCCCTCTCAGGAACTGCGATGGGTGGGATTTGGCTGTTCTCACAGATTGGGTTCAGGGGTGCAGCTCCCTCCCAGCCAAGTTTTTCCTGTAAACTGGGCCCTGATGACTCGGGAGCTCTGAACCAGGCTTAAACCCCATTGTGAGGGGTCGGGGCATTATTGCTGCACCCATGGCCCCAGCTGCCCGGGTTTGGTGGGGACGTCTCCATTCCCAGCGGGGAGTGGGTGCAATTTTGGGCTAGGGGACCGGGTGCACCTTCCTGTGCCCATGGCACCATCACCAGGCGCGGGGGGCAGATGCCCACCAAGTTAGTATGAGCCAAACCGGATGCCCTGGCACCCGTGGGGATGAGGAACCAAACCAGTGCCTGCTCGATTCCCAGTGCAATCCTCACCAGTACCTCCCAGCAAACCCTCACTCCTCCGGTATAAAGTCTGGAGGAACTGGAAAGGAGCGGTGTTTGTATTGTGGGACACGCTTGGCGGTCGAGGAGGGGTGGCTCGATTTTGGGAGCTGGAGGGAGGCCCTGCTCTGACCTGCGTGGAGCTGCGGATGCCCGTGGGAGCCGGTGGGGG
>NW_010180090.1:0-3586 GCF_000695765.1 Mesitornis unicolor | reverse complement strand
GCGCCAGCCATCAGGACCCATGGTGGGGAGGAGGAGGTTGTCCTCGGTGCCACCTCGGTCCACTCCTCTCCCCAGGATGTGCAGCCCTGTCTGTGGCAGTGATGGACACCCACTGATGGTGCCAGCAAGGGCCCAGTGATGGTGACACCAGCCAGGCATGAAACCCCCCGCTCTGGGGGCTGCCAGGCTCTCAGACATCTTGTCCCACAGGGGTGCATCGCTCTGGCTATGCCCAGGCGTGGGTACAGGGTGGTCCACCCAGTGCAACCAAGCTACGAACCACTCACTGGCTGAATCAACCACGGCACTGCATTTTGTGAAGCCTTTTGATGCTCCCGCAGCAGGGTCACGCACTGACAAGGCTTTTGGAGGAGGATTTTGGTGGGATCTCGCCCTCCTGAGCCCTGGTGTGGGTGTTTCATGCTACTGCCTTCCCCTCCCTGCCCAGCACAAGCGGCTGGCTGAGGTCAGCCCAGCTCTGCCAGATCCTTCTGCTCCAGCCGGATGTGGTTTGTGAATGAAAATATCAGCGAGCGCAGCCCTTCCTCAATGCCGGTAGCGCCGGTGACGCTGGCTCGGGGTGTTTCGCATGGGACGATGGCTTCTTGCAGCCTGGCCGGTGAACCTGGAGCAGAACAGACCCGGAGGGGAACACGGCGGCTGCAGGCACTACCATGCCAGGTGGATATTTCGGGGCAGGGCATCACCACCATGGCAGCTCACAAAGGGGAAGCATTGCTCACGGCGGCCAACAGGAACGAATGTGTCAGTGACGGAGGGTGTCCAATGATTCATGTGCTGAATCGCAGTGAAGCTGGCGTCTCGTGCCGGTGTTTGTCTCTTATTTCCTCAGCGGCTTACGGTGACACTGAAGCTGCTGGTGTGGAGGTCGGGTGACCCTCACTAGGTCTGAGGGGAGCAGTTGGGGTCCCCTGGGTTTGGGCCAGGTGGCTCCAGCTCCCTTTGCCCCCTTGGGACAGGCACAGGATTTTGCCACAATAAAAGCTGTTTCCGAAATTCCCTCCTGGTCCCAGTTCTCATTTGCACCTTTAAGTCCCTGGGGAGGAGGGCCCAGATAGGAATTAATTCTCCATTTTAATCCCCCTCCACATGTGTCCCCACCACATCCATGGAGCTGGGCAGGGACCAGAATGGGACATGGGCAATGTCAGGGTCTTGCAGTGCCATGAAGCCCCACATCTGCCCGATGGGATGGGATGGGGTTTGGAGAAGGCACACTGAGAAAGAGCCAGGAGGCTGACGGGGAGCACAGCGCTCCCACCATTTCACCAGTGAAAAGTTTTCAGTGTTCAGAGCAGTTTAGGGGCAGCCAGGGTCCAGCTGCACCCGCAGGATCCAGATGGTTAACCTGGCCCCGCTGCAGAGGAACACTCCAGTTTCCATGGCAGCCGGCCCAGCTTCTCCAGACGTTCAGATATTCATTAAAAATAAATCCTTCCCAACATGTTAGCCGACAAACAAGCTTAAACAGATACGCAACATATGGATTTATTAATTCATCAAACGCAAACACCCCCGCCTTGTGTTGGGAGCTGTGAAGGTGCCTGGTGATGGCCGGCTCTGAAGAAGAGCTGTGCTGGGGTGTGGCGATCCCAAGCCAAACACCCTCTTTTTTCCCCCAACACCCTCTTTTTTCCCCCAACACCCTCTTTTTTCCCCCAACACCCTCTTTTTTCCCCCCAACACCCTATTTTCCTGAGCACCGGGCGGTGCTGGTGGCACTTTGAGCTCTTGCTGTAAACCCAAAGCAAAGCTGTGGCTTCAAACGGAGCCAAGATCAACCCAGGCGCCCATCCAAGCCCCCTCCGGACAAAACAGCCCAAGGCCAGAGTCGTATCCAACGTCTGTATTTAGTGGCTCTTTTACAGAACTTGTTCCTTCCAAAATTGTTAAACAAAGTTCATCGATCTCATAGAAACTTTTGAAGTACGGTACAGGAGCCGAACAAAAAAACGTGACTGGTGTGTGTCCCGCCAGCTTTGATACAACAGGATTGCCGTCTTCAGGACTATCCCAAGCGCTTCCCCAAATAAATTCCTCGACCTTCTGCAGCGCGGTGGCACGGGAAAAGAGTGCCCGTGGGCAAGCTGGGGCAGGAGGGCAAGGGGAGCTGTGCCTTTGCAGAGCTGCTTTTAGCAGTGCTCATCGGATACCACCCGAATATAAAAATACCTTTTATTCCGATAAAAACGTATACAGTGGAAAATGAGTCAATGCATAGCCTGGGAGCCTGGCAGGGGAGCCCTCCCGCTGACGGTCGAGGTGGGTGATGGCCAATGCTGTGTGGGTAGGGGATGGCACAGTCCAGCCCGCATCATTTAAAGGCATTTCGAGAGCAGACGATCAGCCACCACTTGGGGACAAGGCCACGGCAAGGGGATGCTTGTCCTGCCCGGGCGCTCTCCCTAAAAACAAAGTGCTTCAGCCGCCGGAGCTGGCTGTGATGCTGGGAGCAGCCCCGAGCAGGCGGCTCAGGATTTTTGGGTGCTAGTCCCCAAGCACTGCTGCCCCAGGGGCAAAGCTTGGAGGCTCCATCTCTTTTCCTTTCCCAAATGGGGAACTGGGATCCCACGGCTGCCCATCCCCAGCCAAACGAGAGCCATCCCCAAGCATTGCACCCAGGTACCTCTGCCCACCTCGCTCCCAAAATCGCAAGCGCAGGTCATTTCCTTTGCTTTCACATGATTTTTCTCATCCTTTAGGAGCCGGCGGGAGCCGCACCGTGCCATGCTGGGGCTGCCAGCGGTCGCCGGCTGGATGAAGCGCAAGGGACGGCGTTCGGACCATGCTACATCTCGTTCCAGGAGGCTACGGCAGACATTTCTACAACATATACAACTGCACGGGACATTCTGCGTTACAAAGGTTTCCAAAAACATAAACCACCAGAACTAAATACATACTCGATGGCATCACGGGTTTCGCTTTAGAGTCTTCAGGGACTATGGCGCAGTCTCTGGCCGGGGCAGAAGCGACGCGGTGTCTTACAGACAGAGGTGGAAACTGCTCGGCGAAAGTTCATTCAATTTGGTCAGTCTCATAGTGCTTCTTGATGGCTTTGCTCAGTAAGTCTTTTCTGTGGGTTTTTTTTGTTAGTTTGTTTGTTTTTAATCTCATCCAGTGGCAAACTACAAGACTTCAGTGTACATTTAATGACACGACTGCTACATCATCTTGATTTTATAGCTATCTTTAATATCAAAGCAGCTTAAGCTGTTAATAAATTCCAAAGTATCCTTTTATTAAAATATCTAAAAGAGGTCTATAAATATTTTTTGTTTGTTTGTTTTTTTTTTCTTTCTTTTCTAAAATTGTTCCCAGTTTTTCACATTTAAAACAAAGCGGTGGGGTGGCTTCCTAGAGGGGGCCCCCCCTCTTTCCACAGGCGCTCCCCTCCGTGGTGCCAGCCGCCTGTCGGTGCACGCTGCATTTAACAAAATATATATATATATATGTGGGTGAGTGTATATATATATTTAGGGCGGCGGGAGGCTCAGAACTCCCACTCGAGGGCCTCCTCGCGGTTGGCGGCCCGCTCCAGGCGGTGGATGATGTTGTTGAGGTT
>NW_010180089.1:0-2117 GCF_000695765.1 Mesitornis unicolor | reverse complement strand
CCCAACCCCACCTGCAGACAATGCGCAGGTTGCTCGAGGGTGGGGGAGCCCCCTCTTTGCCCCCCTGCACCCCAAAACCTCTTCACCGAGGTCTGCTGAGACGTCCTCACCTCCTGGCTCCTTCCCGCTCCAGTGCTCTGTGAGGAATTGCTTGTCCCACCCCTTAGCCAGGACGGGGGGCATCCCAGGCGTCCAGGCCCTCCCTAAAAGACAACCCAGGCATCCAGGCCCTCTATCCCACGCTGGCTCGCCAAAGGTCACCGGCTCCATGCCAGAGACACCCCTCCCTACTCGGCCTCACACCCAAACTTGCTGCTAGCATCCACCCACACGCCAGCAGGACAAGGGGGTGCCTTGTTCTGGATCCCCTCTGCTGCCTCCCCAAGGGAATTCCGGGAATACCGGAGGCTCAGCACAAAATCCTGTGGGATGAGAGCAGCACAGGGCTGGGTTCATCCGTTCAGGCCTGAGGCTGTGGCAATGGGCGCCTGGCTCTGCAGCAAGGCACGAGCTGGGTGGGAGAGGACCTGGAGGGAACGGGCTGGGGGGAGAGAGCACCCCTGGGAACCCCAAAAGACCCCTGGGACCCCTGTAGCATCCCAGGACACCCAAAACACCCCTGGGACTCCTGCCATGGGACCATCAACAGATCCCCATAACATCCTTAGGACCCCCAAAGCACCCCTGCAACATCCGATAGCACCCCTGGGACATCCATTGTACCTCCAGGATCCCAGTAGCACTCTTAGGACCCCCAAAGCACCTCTTAGACACCCACAGCGACCTGGAGATCCCCATCGCACCCCTGTGACACCCATAACACCTCTGGGACCTCTGAAGGATCCCAGAGACCCCCATAGGACCCCCAGGAGACTTTGGATGCCTGGGTGTCCCCAAACAGCTGAGCAATGTGCTGACTCAGCAGCACCCATGGGCGAGGGCGGACGGGTGAATTGGACAATTGATTGGGGGGGGGCTGCGTGGGGGCACCAGGGAATTCGGCAGCACCCACCCCAAGCCTTGGTGAGGCAGATGCTGACGCCCTGAGCTCTCCCCAGCACCCAGGCTGGGCACCCAGCGGTGCAGCATGGCCCCCCCCAACCATGCAGGGGTGCTGCATGCCTCCCTCAAAGCACCCAAGGGTGTTGCATGGCCCAGCCCAAGGGCCCCTGAGGCTTCACGTTTCTGCGCAGCGCAAGGCTTGAGGCTCTGGGTTTGCCGTGTAGGGTGAGGCCCAACAGCCCACGTCTGCCGTGCAAGGTGAAAAAGCTTCCCTCCCTTTCTTTTCTCTGCGTGGAGGCATAATCGCTCCTTTCCGAACACTTACCATGAACTTTGGTTCTTTTCTTACAAAAGGTACCCACTCAGAAGCTGCACTACCGACCGCTTTTACATTTTCCAAATCCAGATTGTTCACGCTAAAATGTTCGCTTGAACGCTTGGTTTCGGCTCCTTAATTTAGCCCAAGGGAATCTGCAGAACCTCAGTCGCTGTCCTCCGGCCTCTGAGGTGGGATGCGCCCGTCTATAAACATACGTGCGCACCTTTTTAGCGTCAAGAGGATTAATGAGATGTGTTCTTTATTTTTTATTTTAGTCTTTCAAGTTTTACAGCTCGCTTCCAGTTTTCTCGACCGAGCGAGCCCGACGTGCGGCAGCGGCAGGGGGAGAGAACTGCGAGACGCTGGGCTGCGAAAGCATCGGCTCTGCCGTAGGCACGGCCCCGTCCTGCAGCCTCACGGGGTCATCCCATGCCGCGGGGCTGTAGGGAAGGGAGCGGACGGTTTCCAGCAGCAGTGCAGGTGTTTATGTTAATCCCAGAAGGTGTTCCAAATGGTGTCGGTGCCAATATCGATGGTAAGGGTTGAAATCGCTCCGGCTTTTAACGGATGCGCCGTGTTTGGCGCTGTCCCGTTGACCTGGAGTCCTCGTTGAGCTCGGCTGCTGTCCGGTTCCTGCTTGTGGCTGCGCTCCTCCGCTCTCTCCCGTGCTGTTTTTTGTCACGTGCTGAAATAGGACAGTGGGATTGTGCTTTTAGCTGCGTTGCTGTAAGTGTCTCGTGTTGCTCCGTGTGTCCCACGGCCCGGGTGATGCTGCCGATGGCCGAGCGGGCTGACG
>NW_010180088.1:0-801 GCF_000695765.1 Mesitornis unicolor | reverse complement strand
GTGAACGGGCTTGAGAAAAACACCTCAACTACCAAGTTGTTCAAGAGAAAAATAATTTTGTAATTGTGTAAGTCCCATCCTATAAATACAACTGTTTACTGGCTGATAACGAGCACAGAAAAGAAAAAGTGAATTTTTCCAACAAGCACCGCTATTAACAATATGGAACTGTTTTTCACACGCTGCTTTCAACGATAACAGAAAATAAACAATAAAAGATTAATTGCTACTAAAGACGCTTCAAGATGATAGTATGAAATAAGTAATAAGAAAGTATTAAAAGTATAAATTATTAACTCACCGAGACAAGTTACAGACGGGAGCAATTAATGTTTCCATTCAAGACAATATCATCCTAGTCAAACACAATTCCGGTCGGGAAGATATCTGACCTCTCCAATAACGCAAATATTCATTTGCTAATAATGCAATATACCCGTTCACAAGAGCCACTACTGACAGGAAAAACGTGTCAGCAGACAAAATGACAAACGATCTGACAACGTGAAAAAAACACCCATCTCTCTTCCAAACGACACACCACCACTTCTGCGTCACACACCATCGGTAACGCTGACTAAAAACACACGTTCCTCTCCACAGGGCAAGACTCATTATCACTCAGAGCAGCGCTGAACCCAGCTTTGCCTCCTTTCTAACTAAACCTCCCGGCACGACACACAGAACTCGGGGCCGGGAAAGGGCGGAGAAGCAGCCGAAAGAAGCGCGGCGGAGAAAGCACCTCCAGAGGAACTCACCGGGACAGCTGGGGGGTCCTCCCCGAGCAGCGGCGCGGGCTCG
>NW_010180087.1:8094-8458 GCF_000695765.1 Mesitornis unicolor | reverse complement strand
ATCTACATTTCATCAAGAGTGGAAAATCTCCTATCAGTATGGATTAGAAATGAAATAGTTCATGCTTTTTAGCATCTGGCACAAAATAGATTCAATACTGAGAGGAAGAGAAATGCTGTCAATATTATGTGTGGATGGCCTAATATAACAGACCTTGAAAGGAATTAAAAGGCAATGACAGTGAAGCAGAAATGGAGGTGTGTGTAGCTTGCTTTGTCATTCTCTAACACCAGATACGTTCTTCATAATATTGATACTTATAGCAACGGGACAAACTTAGAATGTGAGAAAGAGGTTAATAACCTTCCTGAGCCATTATTTAAAGTTCATGGCTGGGCTATTTTTAGGCCACCCTGTGAGAAGA
>NW_010180087.1:0-8036 GCF_000695765.1 Mesitornis unicolor | reverse complement strand
TTCCAAAGAACATAATTGGGACTGGGAGTAGAATCTTCTTTCCTCTCACCTTTTTGTTTGTAGATTATAACTTAGTTATACAAGCACATGCTCTTACATGGGTTGTATTCACCTCTAAATATTTAACTAAAACTAATTTGAAATATAGTTCTCATGCGACACATTAATTAAACTTTTTTTTTTACAATATACAGTTTTTTACACATATGTACATTTGTACATATATAGTTATGTACATTTGTACACATATAAATACATATGTGTGGGAGATCATATATATGGACATACATACACACATACACAGACTTTCAGGCACACAGATGCAAACACATGTGTCTAAGATGTATGTGTGAGAAAAATACTATTTTATTATCTATTGATATCTGTGCATAGTACTAAGTACATACATTGCATTATGTACTCCAATATGGTCTTTATGTTTCTAACTGTTACAACTATTACAGAATATCTCAACACATATTTCCTGTGCCACCAGTTTATGTTTATAACATATTACCTTAAAATGAACTGTAATGACAATGATTTTAAAGGCTTTCCTGTGATATAAAAACTATATAAATAAATTTATTCATAAAAATAAAGATTAAGATACAGTCTTAAGATCATTTGAAAATCTTTCTGAGTAAATTATAGGAACATATTTCTTATGGAAATAATCCTCAGCCTATATTTAATTCATGAAGTGAGTAATGTAATTAAATTATGATAATGGTTAAATAAATTTAAAACTTTGGGCAAGCAGGTAAACTGAAATTGTTTTGAAAAAGAATATTTAACTGATGTAAAAGAACATGGCACTGCCTATGCACCTGCATCCTGTGGCTGCTAGATCTTATGCACAGATGTTGACCACCGTTCCTGAGTGGCCTGCTGTCATCAGGCCCCCTTGCTTTTAGTGCATGTGTAGTCCTGGAAAGAAAGAACAAGCACAGATATTTAAGGCCTTAGTGATTGCATGCATAGAGCAAGCACAGCATAGTTACTAAATGTAGATGACAGGCTACAGGTATCTCCGCTGGTTTCTTGTTTATTATGTGCAGAGCCTCTTCCTCTCTCTGCTCCCTAAAACAAAACATTTCAGAATGTACAAATGCTGAGGATATCCCATGCATCCTTGATCTGTCAACTCTTGACCATGATTTGGCTCCTAGTTGTAAATGTGACTTTGTTACTCTGACACTGTGTCATTATTAAGTGTGTCTGCCCACGGGATGTTTAAGGAGTCCGATGCATTACTTTTACTCTAGCTGTTATTGCTAATCCACATTGACTAGTCTACTTCTGCCAGTTTGCCTTCTCTTTCTGCCACATGATCTGCTATCAAGGCTGTTCTTGCTGTCACCATGCCTATTTGCACTCCTCAGAATTTCTTTCACTCTTTACACCGCCCATGCCATTTATGCATCTCTTTCCCCTGCAGCTACCAATATTAGCCAAAGTGGCACTCTCAAGCAAATTCTATCTTCAGGGCTGTCTGGCTGTCACTATACTAAGTTATTCCCAAATACTTCATTTTTACCATCATATGATATCTCTTCTGGAGCCAGCTCTTCCTGTCTCACCCTTACAACTGAGCATCATTCTCATGTTCCACTGTAAAACTGGGCTCTAGAATCAGCACTTCCAGTATATTGCTACTTCTGCATGCTTGTGCTTTGGTGCAGCAGCCTGAATGTAGGTCATGAGCTCTTTACACTCGTGTCAGAAGTTGTTACTCACAACATAACATCACTGAGCCCTTGTGCCTGGTCACACTCCAGCACCCTCTTCAGTAGTTTTCTTTAGAAGGCAAATTCAAATGGTTTCATATTAAGTCTGTCCCCATTCACACAGCAAAGCTGTGACGAAGGCTGATTCAGAACTAGAAAGGAATTGTGCATTCTCCTTATCTTTCCTTTTATACTTTTCTGTTATATATAGAAGTGCACATTTATAGCTGACATTGTAAATACTCTAGCACATACACATACAGGCATTCAGGGTTCTGTCACACATTTGTCTAAGAAACCTAAATAAATCGTCTCGTTTACAGTTGCTTTTTCACCACTTTAAGGTGTGGCTTATACATAATGTAGCAATGTTTAGATTTTGTGTGTTAGATGAAGTTAGTTTTCTCTTTCTCCAATATTGTAATGTAGAGTAGGCTTTAGAATCATAGAATTGTTTAGGTTGGAAAAGACCTTTCAGATCACTGAGTCCAACTATTAACCTAGCACTGCTGAGTCCACCACTAAACTGTGTTCCTAAGTGCCACATCTACCTGTCTCTTAAATACCTCCAGGGATGGTGACACAACCACTTCCATGGGCAGTCTGTTCCAATGCTTTACAACCCTTTCGGTGAAGAAATTTTTCCTCATATCCAGGCTAAACCTCTACCTGTCACGTAGACATAAGGAGAAACTTTTTTTCTGTGAGGGTGACAGAGCACTGAACAGGCTGCCCAGAGAGGTTGTGGAGTCTCCTTCTCTGGAGACATTCAAAACCCACCTGGACACGTTCCTGTGTGACCTGGTCTAGGTGATCCTGCTCTGGCAGGGCGGTTGGACTGGATGATCTTTTGAGGTCCCCATCAGTCATTCTGTGATTCTGTGATTCCTCTTGTCCTGTCACTTGTTAATTAGGACTGATTAGAGAGACTGACAACCACATCACTACAACCTACTTTCAGGTAATTGTAGAGAGCAAGAAGTTCTCCCCTAAGCTTCTTCTCCAGGCTAAACAACCCAGTTCTCTCAGCCACTCCTCATAAGACTTATGCTCCAGACCCCTCACCAGCTTCATTGCTCTTCTTTGGACATGCCTTCATTGAACAGACATAAATCAAATTACATGCAGACAGAAATGTACTTAAAAACCCTAAACATAATTTCAGTTTGGATATTTCAAGCTCAGCTAACTGGGATTTATCCAGTATAATCAGTAAGATTTAATTTAAGCCACTTAATAATTTTATAGAGAGAGGCTTTGAACCAATGAGCTTTTAATTCATTATAAGAAGTAAGTGCTAACCTAGCAATTAACAAGGTAACAGTATTTCTGATCCAGAGCTCTTGGAGAGCTTTAAAATAACTTAGTGAACAAATCACCACTGATTTTTAAATAACTGGTTTCCTGGTTGTTGTCATTACTGTGTCAGCTAAACTGTACACATAGAGGGTAGGTAAAGCACAATCCCTTGAACTACCTCCTTGCTGACTCAGTTGTTTTGGAAGTTTGGGTTGCAGTACAGAAGGAACTGGACAAGGTAGGATGGGACAAAGAGGGAGGGATGGGATGGCAGAAGGAATTTCTTGTCAGTTGCAGAGTTCACAATAAACTCTGCATGGAAGCAGAAATAAATCAACACAAAAATTTATATCCAAGCCATAGCTTTTTATTTCTCCTAAAACATATTGATTTTTTTCTGCTATCTAGTTCTTTGCTTCAGTTCTTAGGCCCCAGTCAGCCCACTGCTATCTTCACAGATTTTTTACTCCCTGCTTTCATCCACAAGCTATTCTCTTCATGGCCTTAACTTTCTTCAGTAAGAGAAACTGTATTGTTCAGGCATCACATGCTGTTCTGCATTCTGACTGACGTATTTTACACAACAAAGCACCCAAATCAATATATTATACCTAAGTCATCACATGAATGTAAGTGTAGCTCAGGTTGCCTTTCTGAAACTCCGCTATCTCTTCCTCTTTTTCTTTCTCTCCTGTACAACTGCTCTTCCTTGCAATCAGGTGCATCAAGCACTGTCCTAAGAAAAGCAGAACTATTTCCAGGTTTATTCTAAAACTAAACTTTCTTTTTCCTAGCATTCAGATGAAATCTCACTGACTTTGGTGAATATAACAAGTACTCTTCTTTCAGAAAAGGTATAAGTAGCATTTGAGCTTTATTTTTTCCAAGGATATAGGAGAAAAAAATAGTAGCTGCCACACATCACATACAAGGTTACTGCAGGTTGATTTGTGTCAGCAATTGTTATCATTGGGGTTTCAGTATAAATGCACAAATATGAATATGGTTTCCAGAATCATCAGATTACTAGATAAAGGACTTGACTGGAAGCTCCAAAGACAGTGGAAAAGCAATGCCATAGTAGATACTAACCTGTGGGCAAGCAGACTAGAAAATGTTTTGTAATTATCAGCAAAATCAACTCTCTCTTGTTTGTTAATCACTATTTTACAAAAACAAGAGGTGTGCTTCATTCATTTAACCACACTTTTCCATGTACTAAGTCAAATTTCTGATATGGTTACCAATAGGATATGGATACAAATAGGATTTTGTAAACTCCATACCACTTAGGTTTTAACTGCCACAGTTTGACAAAATGTGTTTAAATCTGTAGTCTCATTGGCATAAGTTGACAACTTCAATGTCTAAACTGCCTTACTTTAGTAAGCAAGATTTCAGATTTAAGTGCCTCCTACCCAAGATATTATTTAGTAAATACTATAGTATTAGTGAGTATAACACACAAACATACATACAGACACAAATGGGAATGAAGATACTTGGTTTCTCAGGTGCAGAAAACTGAAACAGTGATTATTAAATAAATTTTCAAATTGCAGTTTATTTATTCATTTAATAAAAGGGAACAGTCTCTACAGCAACTGCTGTATCATGCAGCACAAATTTCGTGTTACCTCCTGTAATGAACTGTGGGTGAACAACTAAGAACGTTCAGGAAATTTGCCAGTACAATTCAGAAGGTAAAACCTCCAAGAAGTAGAGGTTAGTCAACTGGCAGAACCTTTCAGTACTTATCTAGATTATCAGGACTTCTCAGGCTTTCTTGCAATTACAGACTGCCTTAAAACATTGCCTGTATCACTTTTCTCATTTTGATGTTTCTTACCCTTTTCCTAGGTGGAAACCAAACTTAAGAGGCATAGAACATTTCAGAACATTAAAGAAATTGAAAGCTAGCGTCCCTGTAAAAATAACCTGGTTAAAGAACGGATGGACAGTTGGGTGAATGAAAGGATGATAGTAACTTTTCTTCTTTCCTTCTTTCTTTGCTCTTATTTAAAGTCTTCTAAATATACTGGAAGATCCGTATAAGAGAAGCGTGAGATGCCCAAAACTGTTTTCCCTTAAGCTCCATTAAACCAATTAACAAGCTGGGAAAAAGATGTATATCCTTCTTCAGACTGACATTACTTGATGTTTTTTTGAACTGTATATTCTCAAAAGGATTATCCTGTCTGCATTTGAATTTAATGCAATAATAATTCTAAAACATAAAAAATGTATATAAGGAGTTTAATAGAAAATTCTAACCACATAGGAAATGATAGAAAAGTATGCAGAAGGCCAACATTTAATCAAAGAAGTCAAGGAAATATAATTGGTCAAATCTATATCCCTTCTGCTTGCAAATACATAAAAGGGATTGCTTTGTCTTAGGAGACAGCAATACTATCTACCATATGCTCTCTTTAAGGCTGACCTGTCTTAAACTGAGGTGAACAGTACTATACAGAAAAAAACCTAAACCTGCTTCAGCTCAGTCCTGGTAGAATTCAGAGGACTGCATTCATCATTTGGCTAGAAAGGATATTTATTCCTCCTTTCCTTTTGCCTGCCTAAGCTTATCCCACAGCTGGCTGGAAAAAATTCTGCATCTGGGCAACGTGTATGCAGATGTGCTGGAGGTCTTGGGAACCTGAGGGCTTTGGAAATGTAAACTAACAGGCTGGCCACTGGTGTTCAAGGTAACTGGGATCATGTTGACTGTCTTTGCATTAGAGATTAGAGTTTTTTTCAGTTTTTGTGCTCTATCTGTAGGTCAAACATGTAGGTTACCTCAGATCAGAGCATTACTGGGCTTTAAAATACATGATTGAAGGTGCTAGAAAGTGAGGTTTTTCTGAAACACACACACATGTACACATAATATCTAGCTATGTCAACAGAATGGCAAAATATCAAATTCCTGAAGAAAAAAGATTTGTGTTTCTCGATGCAGCTCTAGACATAAATGATGGTATCCAAGAATTACCCTATTTGTAGGTAAACCTTAAGCAGAGTCTCTGTGTTAAAATTGGTCAATGTAATTGAAAATGAAAAATTGTGGAAATCCCATTCAAAGAGAAAAATTTACATATTCTTTATTACTTATATGAAAGCCTCTGAGCAAAATCTACTTTTAAGTCATACACTGTGTATAGACGATTAAACAGAATGTGTCAAAGCAATTTGAACGCATTCAGGTGCACCAGAAATGAGGAGTATTGCATCCTGTTGCTACATGTAGATTTTCTGGCATGAAATAAGCTGTGAGCTAACAATGTAGTCATTCCCTCAATGGGGTACTAGTCCTGGTCCTGATTGCCTGCTGTCATAAAACCTGTGAGAACTTAATATCAGTGAGATGCCTCCTTTCTGTCAAAGTTGATTATCATTGACAAGTGGGTTAAAAAATTACAGTAAATCATGAACACATATAGAATGTGACCCCTTAAATATATTTAACCTGGTTATGCAACCACAAATCCCTAAACATCATGCTTTTTTCTCTATAGCTCTCTCTTAATCATTTGCTCAGTAATTTTAGTTTTGTGAGTTATTTCAGAGAGAAAAAACAGCTTCCTCATAAAGTGATTTCTTCCTTTCAATGGTCAGGAAATTAAGATTGCTTCAGTTTCTTTTCCTTTGAAAGTAGAGTGTAAAGGAGGGACACCTAGGGAAAAAAAAAAGGTGCATTCTTAAAGCTATGCATTAGATTTTTACAATAATATAAAGAAGTAACATAATGAAACTAAGCTATTCTTTGACATAGTCATAAACAGACTTTATGTAGGACCTGGTTTGTAGATGGAAGTAGTACCTTTTATTAGCTCAATTAGAATAGAAAAAAAACAGCAAAGAACCTTTCAGGAATACAGATCTTTCAAGAATTTTGTTTGCTTTTTTTCTAGCAACAGCTTTTTCCAGACAGTCTAACTAAAAGCACTACCTCTACCTAAAAATCTTCTCCTGGAGAAAAGGTCCTAAAAACGGATGTCTTCAAAGTGGGTCACTGCCGTGCCCTCGCAGCTGCCTCTGTAAATGCGACATCTTGAGATGCACTGGAGCAGTTGTCCAGAAATACTGACCCCATGCAAAATGATAATACCTGTTGCTTTAGCATCTGTTTGAAAAATTAGGCAGGAAGGCCAAGATGAGTAATAAAACCAGTACACTGTAAAGGCACAGGAGCCAGTGTAATTACCTAACCAATCCTTTATAGAAGACAGGCCATTGCACCTCCCACTTCGTTCTTGTGTAACAGAGACCAATACTTGAAGTAGATCAACACTTGCTCTGTGTAGGTCTGAATCACTCCTGCCCTTTAACACTACAGCTATATAATACACTCCTAATACTTTCCTCAGACTTCATTTGGTACTTTTTTTCATTTTAAGGTGAGAAAAAAATCATTGTCATTTCATTTATTTAAGATATCACATTGGGCAGCATAATCTTATTACAGTCAGGCTTTAAAGAACTGACTCAAAGAAAATATCAGTGAAAGATTTTTCTCTGCACAAAATGTCAACTTTTAATTTGGCAGTTTGTTCTTTTGTTACCTTTCTTTTAAATCACAGAACTATTTCTCCTAGTACTTTCTAAATGACATAAAACATGATCATAATCTTTACTGTTTCTTTCTCCCTAAGATGATATTTAAAGTAATACACAAGAATCTGAAATTGCAGCACTGGCTGTGATTAAGAATCAGGAAAATGTATTTTACTTGCTCTAAATGATCTTGTATTTAAATAAAAGAACACTTTAAACAAAAACAAAGCACTTAAAAATGACACATTGCTTTCTCCCTCAGTAATTTCCCACCTTCTAGCATCTTAAATAAGGAAAGTTTGTACTTTAGCATAAACTTTCACAGAAAACTAATGAACAAAATGAATGCATTACTAGGATATAACGGCAGAAATTACCACAGCAGGGTGGTTTTGTTGCTAAGTTGGTACCTTTATTAGTCACAGAATCACAGAATCAGAATCACAGAAC
>NW_010180086.1:31847-41061 GCF_000695765.1 Mesitornis unicolor | reverse complement strand
TCCCGGACGGGATGCCCGCACTCCACCGCCCCCAACCTGTCCTAGCACGGGAATGGGAGCACCATCCACAGCAACCAAACTGGTGGCATAGGCTTCCCACCACCCTCCAGTTTCGGTAGAGCCATGTGAAACACAGGGGCATCCCCCAGCTTCTTCCAGGTTATCCCAGCAAGTCTTACCGTCGTTATAATTTGTGCTTTTTCCAGCAGTTGCACAGCTGCAGGTAAAATACTTGGTAAGCAGCGCTGACCCCACTGTGTCCAAACATCCATACCCTCCTTCTTCACCCATAATAATCCTGTGTCGCTCTGTGTCTGTGGGGTACTGAAATCTGATAGTGGTGGAGCCAGTGGCTAACTTCAGTGGCTTTTTTCCCAGCAGTTTAATATTTTGCCTCCCCTATGCTTTGGGTCACAAGCTGCCCATGAGGCTTGAGGGACCCAGGTCCTTCATGGCAGCAAGGTGCCAGTTACACTTGTCAGAAGGCAGATTTATGGCCCTCACTAACATCTTCTGAAGAAACCCTGAAACCCACAGCAAAACCACCCTCTCGTTCCTGAAAATAGGGCTTGAGTTTCGAAATTGGCCGCAGCCATCGGACATCTTGGCGCTGTGCAGATTGCACAGGAAAGAGGCAGTGGCCACTCTGCCAGGCAGTGGTTTAAAAACTGCAAGTGAGGAGGCCACAGCCCCTACAGTGTTTAAAAAGCTGAAAGTGAGGAGGCCACAGCCACTACACTCTGCCCTGTGCATGAGCTACAGTGTTTTACCTCTTGCTCCTGAGTTCAGTCACATCAGCATCCCTTGGTGCTTTCAGCCTCCATAAACTATCAGCCATTCAGCTCTAACTTCATTCAAATCCTGTGGTACTCTCCATCTAGTTTCATCCATTTCCTTCTCCAGGGCACTGTACAACCTCCGATATTCCCACTTACTATTTTTTGGGTTTCATCCAGCGCTGTCTAGGTGCTGTATATAGAAATGTCAAATTTACCAGCATCCTGAAGAGTTTTACGAGGAGGCAAGCTGTACGAAACCAGCTCTACCACAGAGGAAATTAGAGGTAAAATAAATTGTCCAGAACCACAGTGAGCCATTTTGAGCCAGGAGCAGAACCTATTAATGCTGACTTACAAGTCTCTAACCCCTTCCCAACTATCCAGCAGAGCAAGATGCCCCTCACCTCAGCTAGCAATAGTTTTGATGGTGCTGCTGTCAGTACTTCAAAGGAGCACTTTCACGCTGTCATTCAGCCCCAAGCTTTGCAAGAGGACCCCCCCCCCCGGCATCCTCATTGTCCTCCAAACTGCTTCCCAAAGTTCACCTGAGCCACTGATTGCCTCTTAAAAGAGCTAGTCTTAGCATGTTGAAAATACTGTCATGATCTTGTCATATTCATGTTATTCTTACCTTGTGCCTTCCTCCTCTCTGCATTATATCAGCCTTTTATCTTGCCCATCATACTTGCATTTCAGTTCTCTTGGGCAGGGCTCACCTTTGTGTTGCCTTTGTGTGGAGCATATCACATTGACATCTCAACCCCTGATCAGAGTCATCGGGTAACTTAAGGGCTTGGATGGGTTTTCAGTGTTTACTCCTACCTCCAGGAGCAAGGGAGCCAAATTAAGCCCTTTGACTGTTTTTAGGTTTCTGCACCAGCTAGGTTCTGAGTGCTTAGATGCAGGGCCCCATGTTTTGCCTACAGCCACCAAATCCCAAGTGCTAGCCAAATCTGTGATCCTTCTGGTACCACTGGAAAAAGAGCCTGTTTGGCGCAGGGTGTCTGGCAGCCTGCAGTCACGCCATTGGCAGTGTTCTCCCCATTAGCTGAGCTCCTTTTCCTTTCAATTTCGATTGGTGAAGCAATTGTGTGGTGAAACATGCCAACATGCAGTCATTTGCCTCCCCTTGCAAGGGATTTGCAGTAACGCTTGTGGGCTGTCAACATCTTCCCTATCCCTGGCTCGTGCTCCTGCAAAGGCTGGTCCTCAGCCTGCTGATCCTCTCCCACTCTGCTTTCACCACCTCTTCCCTCGCGCTCCTCCACGCCTCTGCCCTGCGCTCACAGCCTGGCCCTCCATCGCTCTCCCCATTGCACACTACCCCTCTCCACAACCTGCACACATGTAATGTCACACACAAGTGTAATGGCAAATGAAAGGGAATATCCTATAGTTTGTCCAAAACATGTTCCATGAAGCACAGTCCTTGTGGCACAACCCAAAATACACCACATGCTTGGGGTTAGGTGCAGTCCCTGAAAAAGCCAGTGCCAGGATTGCCTGAGTGGGGCCTTGAGGCCCCAGTTAAGAAACTCCCCTTTTTTCAAGGGCCTGGAGAAAGGCTGTGGATGACAAGTATATACTGAGTAACTATTCATCATTCCTTATTCCCCCTTTTTTCCCCATCTTATTATTGATTAAAAAAAAAATTCCTTGGAATTTTGCAGGGGTTTATTTACATTTTGTTGCTTGCTGTTTGGGTATTAAACAGCATCTCCTCCTTTTTAATCCACTCTCATTCAAGGGACTTCTTCCAAGCAATCAAGACTCTATAGCCAGGCCAAAGCTTCTCTGGTATTTCCCTGTAGAAATACAAGCAAACAGCCAGCCTGCAATCTTCTTACAGCCAAGTAATGCAAGCGGGTGGAGTGGCACTCCTAAGTGCCTCTGAAGTGTTTGGAAAGGCAGTTTAGCCTGCTAGCAGGGAGAAGCTGGAGCTCAGGTGTGGTACCGCTGTCTGCTGCAAACGGTGCCTTAGTAAAAACTCTCTGGCAAAAAAGCATTCCCTCAGAATTCTTGTGGGCCACAGAATGGAAAAGAAAGGCTGAGGTGAAATATGTATTTATTAATGGTGCATCCTTGATTTGTACACAGTAAGGCAAGTTACACAATTTCACAGCCTACATAGTATGTCAGCAAGGGATCTGCTTCGGATGCAGTATTCAGGCAGTAAGTCAGTAAGTGCCTTACTTGGGATTTCTTCTGTGAGAGTTTTGAAAGAATATTTCCTATCAGAAAACAATTTTTAAAATCTCTCTAGTGGTTTTATACAGGAAGAAATGATGCCTTCCCTTCTTACTGTCCATCCAGTGCTGTTACCTGGTGAGAGTCCTGCATGCTTCCCAGCCGAGTCCCCTCATTCCCGGGAAGAAGCTGCTCTTACTGATACCTGGGTTTTCAGGTACCTGAAGTGTTTGGCAAGAAACTGCCTGCTATGGGAAGGATTTTTAAGATATTTCTGTCAGGTTTGGTTTTGTTTAACATACCTGCATCTGTTGCCATGTGGAAGGCTGACTGAAGCCAGAGACTCAAACTGATGGCCCAATGATGCAGAGCTCATTGCCACTGCCATCGTCAAATTCAGCACTTACTGCAGCCCTAATGAGACCAGAGCTTACAGACCTCAATAATAAATTTTGAGAAAAGTTGTCCTCTCCTCCTGCCCCAGTAGAGAGCTACATGAGCTCTGTCAGACTTGCTCAGACACAGGGTTGATGTAAACTGGCTCTGGCTTCTGACTTTGCAAGGGCCAGGAGTAGGCGTGCCGGTGCCACACAGGCCTGATGCTCTCCTTGTCATACCCTAAGGAAAACTAGGAGCAATCTCAGAAGAGTGAATGCTCCAACACAACGGAGATCATGAACAGTGGTGGCAACTTGCATCTAAGAAAAGTAGGATTGTGGAAGAGGGGTATCTGTAGTTGTTCCTTAAAACTCTCCCCAGAAGTGGCAGCCTTCATAGATAAATATAGCTCTACATTTGCCTAGTTTGCATCACTGATTTGCCACCAAGAATTCCTAAACTAGCACCTCATTTAGCTTTTTTACGCTTTTGTTTTGGTAACCATTTTTTTAATATGGAGATAATAATACAACTTGCATTTGCAAAGTCCCTTGACATCTGCTACTAAAATAATCCCAGGAATGACTGTTTGACAGTCTCAAGTATTTCTGTGCTCAGCCCTGTCCCGCCATCCTCCATCAAGAAGTCCTGCTCCAAAGTCCTTGCTCAGAGTTCCCAGTGAAGTAAATGGGAGTTTCCCACGTGAGGAGTGATGAGCGAGGTCCAAACTAAACACCCAACTAATAAGCAGCATAGGAAACAGCTGACTGCATCATTTTTAAGCTCTGTGCTTTCACCTGACTCAGAGTTGCTGGCACCAAGAAGGATCCCGGGGACAGGATGCGACCCGAGGGAGGAGAGATCCCTGGTTATGGCAGGTGTGCCTGTCTTCCTCTTCAGGAAAATCTTTGGCAATGGTATTAAGTCTTCGTAATGAAGTGACTTGGATAGGTGAGCCTGTAGGTAGACAATTATCTATTATCTGCTTAACAATAGCCTACGCTACTGGGGAAGCTACCTTGACCAGGAGAAAAATCACCTCCTAGCAGACATGGAAAACAAGTTCCTACTTTACTCTCAGGACACAGGGTATAGGTCTTGCACATTCAAACTCAGGTGCCTGTGTTTAGGCTGGCAAATGACATTACATCAAACCTCCTGGATTGGAAAGCCCTTTAATTTTATAGTTTTTATAAAGTTGGAAAGAGGCAAATAAGACTCACACATACATGTTTTGAAGCCAAAAAGCTGGTAAAACAGCTCACCACAGTGCGACAGGTAAATGGGACCAGAATAGACTCCCTGCATGAGGAATTCTTGTCTGTAAAATTATAAGGAGGGAAGAGAAGGGTATGTTTATATCTTAATCCTCTGAATATACCTATCTAGAGTAGAGAAGCTTTTACGTGCCTTCCAACCTATAATTGTCTCTTTTCTGCTGTGATATTGATGGTTGCTTTTGGCCAGATTAGAGCTAGCCACTAAGGCATGGGCTTAGATGACATGTTGGACAGAAACAGAGTTTTGTTTCAAATTCTGCCGTTGTGCTTTACTGGAGCCATAAAGGACTCAACACTTGCAGGTAACATGCAATATTAATTGCGGAAATGGCACACCAATTTGCCTAAACTATTTGCTTGTTGCACTGTTTTGTAAGAACCACAGAAAACACATTCAGGCATCTCATGCACCAACAAGCCAGAAGCACTGGGGTTTGTATTTGTGTATTACTTTACCAGTAATGGAAAGAAATTGTGAGTGAAATGGCCATTAATTTTCATGAATGTTCTGGAAGGAAGAGCAATAAAATCTATTTCTCTGACCTTTTTAATATTTCCTTTCACAGCCCACAGCCTGAAGCATGGGGCTCTGCTGACTCCTGACTCGGCCAAGCAAAGGTGTGCGGCTGATCCCTGGTGGTTCTCACATTGCCGAGTTACTGACCCCAAAGTCAGCCCAAGGAGATCAGGTCTCCACCAGCCTTGGCATTTTAACCTGAAATTCCTCTGCTTTAAATAGGTGTGTTTTCCTCCTACTGCCCCTTCTTGTGTAGTGCAAGGCAAGTCCTGTGAGTAAGTGTAAAGTTGCACTCAGCAGAACAAAATTACAGTGAAATACGAATACCCCTCAGAGTATGCAAATGTAAATGGCATACATAGGCAAAGCGAGGTAAAGAAATCCTTGTTCATGCGACATGCATAGCCAAAAGCTCCAACCTCTACTGGCTCAGTTTTCCTGTAGGGATACCATCAGTCTGGAGACCAAAAGGAGAGCGTGGTGACCCTGCACTTCCATTTGGAAAGTAAATTCTGAGCCTAAGCAAGAAGGTAAGGTAGGCAGAGCCGACCACTAAATGAACAATTGAAGTAAATCTTCCACCTGTGAGAAGAATCTAAGCAGGGGCTGCTATTGCCATACCCACCTGGCAGAAAAAAAAAATAAACTGGATGACACCACCTCCTTTCTGACTGGGGAAAGGTAAAGAGACCAGTGATGCTGGTTTTCAGTAAAGCCCTTTGAGAATTTGCCTTGCCTTTCAGGCATGCAGCCACCCATACTGATATGCAGCAAAGGAATACAGTAAATCAACATAAAAGGAGGCATTCACCTGTGCCAAGTCATTCTTGGTTTTTCTGCCAGAAAGCACAGCCTGGCTGTGGGCTCGCTCTGTATCCAGCCAGTGACATCTTTCTGCTGCCTGTGCATCGATCCACTGACCACGACTAAGTTCAGAAGGGGGGAACCACACTTAGCCTTCCTCTGGGCTTCCTGAAACGAAGGTTGCCTCTTTTCAGCATCCAGAGCTTTGCAGGAAGGGGATTTTTGCACTGAAGCAAGGAAAAGTGCCTGTGGGAAGGAGGACTAACTACTACCATTGACTTTTGTGTTTAGGGGAAGGCTGGATGGAGCGAAGGGCATTGGATTAAATCCCTGCCTTGCGTTTTAATTCACTGCTCCTGCTTGCTGCTTCTTCAACAGGTGATATCCTACCAGTGTGCATTTAACAAATTTGCATCTTTTCTTGATCAGGATACCAACTTTTGATGTTTCTTTGCTTGGTACAGGTGCCTCTCAAAAAGAACAACATAGCCCTGAGAAAGAAATTCTCATAATGGGATTTTTAATTGTTTTGCAGAAATTTCTTATCCAGTTTGCTCTGTTCAATACTTTTCTCTCTTTTCACTTCACACCTTAAGTTCCTTGCCTCCAATGAGCTTGTTCAGTCAAAGCCATGCTTGGTTTACAAATAGGAAAGTAACAGGCACCTTACTGCTGCCTACAAGAAACAATTATTTTGTTTAAACAGTCCGATAGCAGTCATGGTGTGGTTCTAATCACCCCCTTTTGCTATTTTAAGCAGTGAGGGGCAGTGGAATAGCCCAGCAAATGCTCATGTGCATGGGGAAGAAGGCAACAGCCACCTTCTCCATCAGGACTGGCTGCTGCTCTTCCAGTGCTGAGTGCCAAGCACATTAAGATTACGGCGCCTCCCAGCCATCAGGCAGCTTCTCCGCTCCTCCAACATTTTTCTTTCACTCAGAGCAAAGAGAGAAATGTGAAGGTTGCTGGGCTAGATGCTCACTTGCAGGTCCCCATTAGCAACATGGAATCAGAGAAAGGGGTGGTGGGGAGGATGTAAGAGAATTTATTCCTGGTTTAATAGCCCTTCATTATAGCTAAGCCTTTCATGTAAATGGCAATTTGGCTCCTGTCTCCTGAACGCTGCCCCATTGCATGAGACTTTTTATAATAGTCACGATTGCAGATGCAAACTCTGCTTTTATTTTATGGGAGCCGAGGTAAATCTGCCCAATGTCACAACCAGTCACCCTCAAGTACAGCCAGGTCCGTGCAGCAGCGTCTCCGAGCGGCAGGATTTGATGGGCGAGTCATGGCAAGGAGCTGCCGGTTTCCTCGCCAGCTCTCGGGGCTGATCTCTCTTGCGGGTGCTTTCGGCAGCCATCCTGCTGCTCTCCTGCCTCCTCCCTTTGCCTCGGCTTGTCGGGATCAGACAGTTTAACCAATGACCCCAGTTGTCATCAATCTCAATATTGGATGCGCCGAGACAATACAGGGAATTCTCTGCTCTGTGGAGACAGGCACTTATGAAGTATTTGTGGAGTCATTTTAGCTAAAGAAGACAGACAGCTCTATTTTGTGCCTAATATTGCCTGACAGGTGTGGACACACCCTGGGATAACTCTCTTGTCATCCTGACCAGAAGGTCAAGAGTCTACATTTGACAGAGAGTCGCCTTTGGCGCTCCGACAGAAGAATGAAAACACAGCAGCATCCAGGAAAAAACCCTACCAAATCCTTTGTAAACCAGGTGTGCCAGATTTAACATTTCCCAGGGCTTAACTCCTTTTAAATTTTGTAGCTCCTCTTTGAAGATTATCCACAGACCCAACACCAGGCTAAACCAGAAAGTTTAGCTTTTTCTCTTCTGTTAGCCATTATCAGCTTATTGTTTTGAATGTCAGGCATGGCGAGTAGTGGCTCTATCTCCACTCTGCTCTTTTCTCCTTTCCTCCCTGTCCAGCACCACTGAATCTCCACTCTCCTTTCCTGCACTCATTTCCATCCTTTCCCTAGGGATCTCCATCAATGCCAGTGCTGCCTTGACCCCACCGTAGTCCTGGGGAAAATCCCAGCCCCACTGGGATGTGGAGGGTGGGCTCAGACAGAAAGTTCATCGAGAGATCAAGAGCTCAGTAGCAGGGCTGTAAGATGTATGAGGGAATAGTCCAGGCAGCTGAATCTGAGCCCTCTTCATTGGCAAATGTCAAACCCAGGAGAAAACATCATTTCCTGCTAGGGTCACAAAGGTGACTCTTGTAAATTAATTTTCTCTAGATTTTCACAGAAATTAGGTTGTCTATTTGTTTATAAGAAATGTAGACCTCACCGCTTCATATCCATGCAGAAGAGTTGCATGATAATAGCCAAGAATCAGATCATTTCTTTGCAAGGATGAGATAGGAAGGAGTCACTTTTACCCTGGGTTTTATTGGAGGAGCTTTGCCAGGGTATGTAGTAGATTTAGAAAAAACCCAGGCTTTTCCTTTGCTTTCCTGCAGGAAATGCTGCAAGTTGCAGAACCCAACAGCCAGCTTTTGTGCTCCTGCTTCCCAGAGCTGAAAGAGCACATTCAGAGATGCTGCAGCTACCGACCATGGTCAACCCATACTTGACCTTGTGGTCCTTTTTGAGGTCACTCTACTGTTACTGTCAAAGGGTGGATGGCTTCGTGTAGTTCATACCGACGCAGGAGTGATGGAGGCACAAGTTTATGGAAAGCAGGGAGGAAGGAGGAAATCTCAGGGTTTCATTACTTCTCTTTCAGGTCACAGTGTCTCACTGTATGAAGCACTTGAGGCAGCACAGCTGAGAAGATCCCTGTAAGAGATCAGAGCTGGATGTAGCCCCTGTCTGACCAGCTGGCGGCTGTGGCAAGCCCGCTTCAGCAAGCACCACCAAACAGTGCTGTACAGAGCAGACCAGGAGCACTTGGGTTGACTGCTGCTAATCTGAGCCTTGATGGCTGCAGTTTTCAGATTCTTGATCTTTTTTGACACTTGCTGCAACATGTATGGAGCCCACGGGGGCGCCTGGGGCTCTGGCAGTGAGTCCTGTGTATTACCTTCATCCTTAGCCATGGGCACCCTCGGGGAAATCTTCAGGCCCCAAAACAGGCAGCTCATGTTCACATGTTGAGGAGAAGCTGGGGTTCATCCCTGTCAGGGGTCAGGGAAAGCACCTGTCACAGTGAACATGTGGCCCTGTGAGTGAACAGCTCAGAGCATGCTGGAAACTAAATATGATGGAGGAGAAAAAAACCCCCCCATAGTTCACAATTTATGTAAGTT